>NW_009933222.1:0-6283 GCF_000696875.1 Nestor notabilis | reverse complement strand
GCCTGGCGGGGAGCCGGGAGCTCTGTGGGTCAGCGGGCGCCTTGTCCCTACAGCTAACGTCGTCTGCTCGTCCGTTGGAGAACTGAAGGCACCGCCACGCCGCTGGATGCCGAACCCCGCATACCCCGCATGTGTCACCAAAGTAACCACCGCAGTCTAAGTAGCTAATGTTCAGAGGTAATTACTCACGAGAACCAGAAAAACGAACTACAGGAAGTGGGAAAACCCGTGGGGAGGGAGTGGACATGTACCTTGTTTCCTGTAAAAGAAAAGCTCGTACTTCCCTTATCACTAAATAACCCTTGTCACCGAATTAGGTGACCTGTGTATTTTGTAGACGTTGCTTGTGCTTGCTCAGCCGCTTCCTCCTGTTTCCTACATGCCCTCTTCATCCCTCCATTACTGACTACTTCAGAAGGGTGTCTTCTGAGTTCTTCGCATTCGTATTTATGGAAAGGAGATGCTCTTAACCCACCTCATAAGATGGACCTCATGAGAATTCTCCTTCGTGTGCTAATCCAGACCTCCTTAGCAAAATGCATACAAGTATACAGATTCCAAAGGGACATAAGTAGCAGAGACTTCCCAAAATTACTAACAGTACCTTTCAAAGACAGGACATGATAGCTTTATTGCTTAGTGCTTTGCATCAGCACTTGGAAGTTACCTTTTACCTTCTCCTACATGAACCCTTCAAAACAAGAACGAACTCTGGGCAGGACATTCTCGGGAGAGGGCCTGATACGAGAGGATAGCTTAACTCACCAAAAGTACTATTGTGAGAAGATGTGGCTGGGGTGCCATACACAAAAATATTTCTGAGCTGTGTCTAGCCTTCTTCTTCCGTAAAGTTGTTTGAGTGGCTGCAGGCTCACCATGTTTCAAGTCATAGTGACTGCCATGGGCCAGACAATGTCTGGTCTTAACGTCCTGTGATCTGGTGTTACTAGCGCACCCATGCAAGACAGTCTCAAGTTCCAGTCATTTTAATGAACTAAAATTCCTATTGTCTTTACAAAACTCACAGATTCTGCTTTAGATTTCAATTAGATGGATAATTTACACTTACTTACTAGCAATTTCTATGATCAGCCTAATACAAGAGAAAGTAAGCTAAAAGGGTCGTATGTCATTAATACGCATGATGCTTGGAAGACCCAAACATTTATTAGCTGAGATTTTGTTCTAAATAGATAATATCAAGATACAATTAGTCAACTTTTGTAAGAAAAACTAAACTTAGCATACTGAATACAAATACACTGAATGGGGAAGTGAATTAGCAGATCTTGCTAAATTTACCCGGAATAAAAGAAAACAAGAGGGAGATACTGAAAAACATTAGAAGAGTACAACTCACTAAAGCATGTAAGTGAGCTAGATACATATAAATTATAAGAACAAATCACAGTATTGGGCATCATAGAATAATTTTTTTTTTTTTTTGAAGAGATGTAACCTCGGGGATATCTGTGTGCTGATCTTGAATCTGACACAGACTTTTTGCTCCAGCTTATAGCAGTTCATTGGATTTCCAGTTTCTCTCTAACTGCATTTACGTAGCTCTAAGAAGTATTTGGTACATCTTTTAAACCGGTTTTGTTTTGTTTTGTGTTGTGTTGTGCAACAGATACAGTTGCCCACCAAGGAAAACAAACAAACAAACAAACAAGATTGGTTTTCTGTGGGTTTTTTGGAGATCAGGCTAATTTGGGATCAGAAACCTGCCAGACTGGTACCACTGGGGATGGGATTGCCCAGGCATAGGAGTGGTAGGAAGCAGAGGTGGAGTGCCTGTTTTGACTGTGACTCAGCCATCTCCTGGAGCCTCACCCCATAACTGCTGTCTTTGTCACCTCAGCAGTTCACCTCAGCTTGAAAAGCTACTATGAAGTATTGAAAATGCTGCTGCTTGTCCACAGCAGTGGAGGATTGCATCACTTGCAGATAACTCAGGAAACCTGTCCACCACGTATTTCATGGTGAAATTTTCCTGAAGACAGTGGAGCTGACCCACTTACACCTGAAAAGATCTTGGCCACTGTCGTGTCCACTCCCAGCTTCTTGTGCACCCTGAGCCTACTCAGGAGCAGAAAAGGCCTTGATGCTGTGTAAGCTTGGCTCAGCAATAATGAAAACATTCTTGTGTTGTATACGCCTTTTTCAGCACAAATCCAAAACATAGCCCCATACAAGCTACTGTGAAGAAATTTAGTTCTATCCCAGCCAAAGCCAGCTCATTTACATACTTTATGACATACCATTTACATCATGTTCAGGTCCTACCCTCTTGCAATACGTCCTCATTAACCACCCTGCTCCCCAGAAACTGTTTGTGAAATGTCCATAAATATCCACAAAATGTTCATTGACTTCATTTGGTCTGTGACTTTGGGCTTCACTCATTAACAGTATTCACTCAGGTAAGAGAAGTGGTGTGTTGTGCAGAGTTACTGGGCACTAGAGCTAGCTCAAGTTAGATCACTGCTGCACTAGCACTGATTCTTGTGAGGTTCATCTTTTTTGGTTCAGGTGGTCATTTCAGTAACATGCAACTCAAATCGTGGGTTACAACAATTTAAAGGTAAGTCCATTACATTCTCCAACCCTGGTTCCTTTGGACTAGGACATAACAATAATCTGTTACTCCTTTGGACTAGGGTTCCTGCTGTAATACAGCATCATGTAACACTGCCATCATACAACTTAAATCATGGATTATTTTTATCCAGGTTTAAATCACACTGGACTTCCTTATTCTTCTGCATTACCTACCAAGTGCACCCAGGTCCTTGAGCGAAAACAATCCCATGAATAAGTTTACCTTTTCCTGAAGAAGGAACTGTTTTTCCCAGCCAGTTCATGTATGTACTACAGGGATCTACTACGGGTATCTTATCTCCTTCCACAGTGCACAGGGTTTTTGACTGGGCAAAGTCAGGATAACTGGCAGATCCTCTGGTGTTAACTAGCCAAGTGGCTCTTGGTAAATGTGTATACCAGTGTTTGAAAGTCCCACCACCCATTGCTCTCAGCGTAGTTTTTAACAGCCCATTGTACCGTTCGATTTTCCCAGAGGCTGGTGCGTGGTAGGGGATGTGATAGACCCACTCAATGCCGTGCTCTTTGGCCCAAGTGTCTATAAGGTTGTTCCAGAAATGAGTCCCATTGTCTGACTCAATTCTCTCTGGGGTGCCGTGTCAGCACAAGACTTGTTTCTCAAGGCCCAGGATAGTGCTCTGGCAGTGGCGTGGGGCACAGCATATGTTTCCAGCCATCCGATGGTTGCTTCCACCATGGTAAGCCCAGTGCTTGCTATGGTGGGTTTATGGTAATGTGATATAATGTAGCTGCCAGGCTTTCCCATACTGATATTTCGGCCATCGTCCCTTATACCAAAAAGGCTTTAACCGCTTAGCTTGTTTGTTTATGGCCTACTTTTTACATTCAAGGGTAACCTGTGCAATGGCCTCAATAGTCAAGTCTACCCCTTGATCATGAGCCCATTTATATGTTACCTCCCTTCCTAGATATCCTAATGTGTCACGGGCCCATCAAGCGATACATAGCTCACCCTTATGTTCCCAGCCCAGATCCACCTGATCCACTTCAATTCTAGCAGCCTGGTCCACCTGCTCATTGTTTCAATGTTCTTCAGTGGCCTGACTCCTACGTATGTCAGCATCTATGTGACATACTTCTACAACCACGTTCTCCACCCAAGCAGCAATATCTTGCCACAGTTCAACAGCCTAGATGGGCTTATCTCTGCTTTGTGAGTTGGTCTGCTTCCACAGGTGCAACCACCCCCACTGGGTATTTGCCACCATCTGTGAATCAGTGTATAGATAAAGTACCGGCCATTTTTTCTCGTTCAGCAGTATCTGAAGGCAGCTCGTCAGTTTTCACTTCCACAAACTGACTCAATTCACCTTTTCCTTCAGCAGTTTCTATGACCTTTTGTGTAGGACTCCACACAACAACTTTCCACCTTTGATGTTTTCCCACAATACAACAAGATCCATCTGTAAACAGAGCATATCGCTTTTCATTTGCAGGTAATTTATTATACAGTGAGACCTCTAGCACAAGGCACCTCCTCTGGCAACACTCCAAAATTTGGCCCTCTGCCTGACCCACAACCAATTCCAGGATTCCCAGGCAGTCAGGGTTTCCCGTTCAAGCCCGTTGCATTATCAGTGCAATGCACTTACTCCAAGTGGCATCAGTTGCATGATGTGTAGAGGGGACCCCCACTTTGAACATCCAGCTGAGTACAGACAATTAGGGTGCCAAAAAGAGCTGAGCTTCTGCACCAGCTGCTTCTGAAGTGGATCAAATTTATTCACATGCTGCTATTATTTCTTTTTCAGTGTAGTGGGCTTCAGATCCTCTGTATCCGAGCTCCAAAACTGCAGAGGTCAACCCTGAGTCTCTCCAGGCACTTTCTGTCAGAGGCTCCAGCTGGGGCCGTTATCCCTGGGTGAGGTGTAAAGCATGTTTTTCACATCTTTTCCTGTCCAGACCAGCCCAAGGGCTACTGCATGAACTGTCTCCCATTTAATTTGTTTAAAGGCTTGGTGCTGCTCAAGGCCCTGTTCAAAGTTGTTCTGGATCTCTCAGTAGAGACGGCTTATGGTCAGACTGTAACCAGGAATACACATTCTCCAGAACCCCACAACACCTAAGAAAGCTTGTGTTTCTTTCTTGTTAGTTGGTGGAGACGTTGCTGTTACTTTATTGATCACATCTACTGGGAGGTGCCATTGCCCATCTTGCCATTTTATTCCTAAAAACCTGGATCTCCTATGAGATCCTTACTTCGTTTTATAGCAAAACCAGCTTTCAAAAGAATCTGTATTATTTTTCTCCCCTTCTCAAACGCTTCCACTGCTGTGTTGCCCCACACAATGATATCACCAATATGCTGCAGATTCTTCTGGAGCTTCACCTTGTTCTGGTGCAGTTTGTACAAATCCATGGTGAATGGTAGAGCTGCGTTTCCACTCCTGGGGCAGTCAATTCCAGGTGTATTGGATACCCCATCACATGAAAGCATACTGTGGCCTGCACTCTGCAGCCAAAGGGATCAAAAAAACGTGTTTTTAGCAGTATTGATGGTTGCATACCATTTTTTACTCCAGTTCATATTGAAGTTTTAGTGTGTCTGTTATGGCAGCACTTGGTGGTGTGACTTCGTTCAGGTCATTATAGTCCACTGTTAACTTCCACTCTCCTTTTGATTTTTGCAGTTACCATGTTGTACTATTAAAGGATGAGTGGGTCTTGCTGATCACTCTTTGACTCTCCCAGTTGCTGGATCAGCTTATGGATGGGAATCAGGGACTCTTGGTTGGTGCAATATTGCCACCAATTCACTGTCATGGTAGCAATTGGCACCTGCTGTTCTTTAACCTGCAGCAACCCCACAACAGAAGGATATTCTGAGAGACTGGGAAAGTTAAACAGCTGTTTAATTTTCTCCGTACTCAAGGTTGATATACCAAAAGCTCACCGGCACCCTTTCGGGTCCTTGAAGTACCCTCTCCCAAGGAGGTCTATGCCAAGGATACATGCAGCCTCTGGACTAGCCACAGTAGGATGCTTCTTATACTTGTTTCCAGTTAGGCCTACATTAGCCTCCAACATAGACAGTTCTTAGGATCTTCCCATCACTCCAGAAATACAGATGGATTCTGCCCCTTGGTAATCTGATGGCATTAGAATACACTGGGCACTGCTGTTCACAGCCCTCCCATGGGGCTGATGTGGCAGGCAATCGAACCACACAGTTCAGTAAACCCAGCTGTCCCTTTCCTCCACCTGGCCAAAGGCAGGACCCCTCTGTTGCTGGTCAGAGTCTTTGATACTTGATTTTTGTAATGGCAAAACAAAAGTCCCTTCATCAGGGTCCAAAGTGTGTGTTGTTTTTCTGTGCAGTTCGTGTACATGAGCTTTTAGTCTCCAAGGGGGTTCACCATCGTACTTCCTCACATCCTCCCCCTGGTCATGCAGGAAGAACCACAGCATTGCATGTGGATACCCTTTCACAGAACAGACAAAGGCTAACTCATAATTGCTGAGGCATTGATTGGTGTGGCTGAGGAAGGCCTGTCCTTCTTGGATAGCTCATGCAATTGTTGGGTTGGTTCCTTCACAGCTGAGACACAGGCCTGTAAGGAGGCAGCAACATATCTTTGTATTCTTGGAGTTGTCTGGCCGATCCATCCACAGCTGGTACCTCCATGTGGAAAAGAATCATAGAATCATAGAATCATAGAAT
>NW_009933221.1:60915-75403 GCF_000696875.1 Nestor notabilis | reverse complement strand
CCCTAACTATTCTATGATTCTATGAAATTCTCTAGTCACCTAAGCACAAATCCTTTTTTTCCTCTGGTAGAAGTTGTGGCTACTGACAGATCCCTTGGCTTTCTGTGAAACCACCTATGGATATTACAAAAAAATATTTCTACTTGATGAATTCAAACAGCAGCAATAGCTAGTATCTTTTTTTTTTTCTCATGAATGATATAAAGTTGTCTAGCAGATAAAATGGGAAACTGGAGAACAATCAGTTGTTTTCCAGCAGTTCTGTCAAGCATTTATATCTAAGAGATGCCCCTTTTGCTCTCTCACTTTCAAAAGGAAACCAAGCCATAATAAGTTTCCACTGCCACACTTGAAACCATCTTTACTGGAGAACATATGAGGAATATGGTGCTCTATTATTCATACTTATTATATCATGAAATGCCTAGAGACCCCAGAACTAACAGCCCCTTGCACCAGTGCCAACTGTCCCTGCTTCAAAGACAAAGCATTGAGTGGGCAGGGAGAAGAGGCAGATGCTCACCATATAGCATTAAAGTCACTAAGCAGTGAATGAAAAAGGAAGCAGAGAAACCCACATCACTAAGCCTGGAAAAATCTTGTAACTTATATAACCTGCACATACATATTTCGTGTTTCAAGCCCCTTTCCAGAAATCTTGATCCTGCCCTATCATCAGGCCAGGTGTCTTCATTTCACCTACTTTTATACAAGTAGGAATAAATCTTGATAAGGTGATAAGGTGGTCTCTGGCAATGTTTAAAAGGATCTTTAACAAAGGCTTTGAAGTGCAAGACAACCCTCAGAAGATGATCAGCATCACTACTAAATTCTGGCTGCAAATGGCATTTCCAGGCATTTAGGGTTACAGAGGCAAAGACCCTTCTAATGACTGACTAGAGCAGAGAACAAAAAGCTAGTGACATAAGAACTAGGTTTTTCCCTCCAAAACATTTGAAAACAACTCAATTGTTTATTTAGCATCTACACCTAAAAATAAAAAAAAAAAATAAAATATTAAATATAAAATTAAATAAAATATACTCTTCACTTTCATAGAAGCTGGTCCAAATGCAGACAAAACTTTCTGAGCACATTTTCCCTGTCAGTCCTCTCTGTGATCACTGCCATGATATACCTCTGTGCTACGACTGAGAATCACGTCACATCCATTTTTACCTCCTGCACATTGGTAAAGAACTTCACACAAAGTCTTCAGATATCAGAAAGACTGATCAATTAAGAACTGATGATATCTCATTACTACACATTTTTCTTCTGATGTGTTCTGTATAATTTCTTTAATTACGATTGAGTTAATTTTTCATCTTCTGTGTTGCACTGCAGTAACGGAGAAAATATACAAGAATAAAACAGAGAGATTATTGTGCTTATGATGTGTGTTTAAATCCAGTAATATTGCCTAGCTCCAGGAGCCTAAAACCTGTGTAGAAGAAAAGCAATAATGAGCCCTATCTATTAGCTATCTATCTCTTGCAGGAAAGAAAATATCACTCTACATGCTTTAAAATGCAAATATTTTCAAAACTAGGCCTAACCTCTACTTTTAGTAACAGTCTTGATTCCTTGCAAAATAATAGATAATGCAGTAAAAGGTGTAAAGAAATTGCAGAATTCACATCACAGGTGTGTTTTATAATTATCCAGTGGCACAAAGCTACACTCATTTTACATCAATGCAGCCACAATGAAGTTAGGGAAGCAGAAGTCATTTCATCAAGCATGGTTCCAACTTTTCACTCTTTTTCTGTCTTTCCCGTTAGCCAAAAGCCTGCACATAAATTTAGCCACCTATTTAATAAATACATATATATGTCACTTCCACAAATTCAAAAAAATTTCAAACAATTTGAAGTATGACAGATACATGTATTTGATTCCAAGAGCTGTCACAACAGAAACACTTGCACTCCCATCCACACAACTATTAATTTGCACTGGTTGCAGCTTAGTCACTTGACATTCACATCTATCAGTCGGACCTGAGATTTTATTGATTTATTAAAAATTAAGTCCTCGGACACCTTAATGACATAAGTGATGGTGACTCTTGTGCTCCCATACAAGGAAATGCTACAGATGTTCTTGCTGAGATTTGCTAGTGACACTAAGCACAATAAGCACCAACCAACTCCTTGAAAGATGAGAGCTCATTACCTTCCTTTCCCCTCCAACTTTGAAGCATTTCTGAATTTAGCTAGAGAGGTTAGGTGAGAGTGAAAGGTGAAGAGCAATTTCATTTCTCCTCAGAGCAATTTGTAGATTTAAAAGATGATTTTATTAGCTGGGAGGGGCTTTTTCTCACCCCTTTACAGATGTAATCCTTCCTTATTCTTCATAAGACACAGCTGGGCACATTTCAAAAGCTGCTGGACAATCAGCCTAGGGACCTTGACAGAGGCAAGCCAGTGCAAACCTCATGAAATTCAGTAAGGCCAAGTGCAAGGTCCTGCACCTACATCAGGGCCATCCCAAGCACAGATGCAGGCTGGGTAGAGACTGGACTGAAAGCAGCCCTGGGAGAAGGACTTGGGGTTGTTGGTTGACAAAAACTCAACATGCACCAGCAGTGTGTGCTTGCAGCCCAGAAAGCCAACTGCTATAACTCAAATCCAATGAATTAAAGAGAGCTGTCCCAACAGAGATTTTGATGTTCCCTTTCTGAAGCCATTTCACAGAAACACTTTGGAGAAAATAAAAGATAGGTTTTACATGATAGCTGCGTGGAATCACATTTCAGAGTAACATCAGCCTCTAGTTATCTATTTTTTACTTCCCTGAAGCACAGCATAGCATCAAAGAAAAAGGCTTTGTCAATTTATTTTTTGCATAGTAGTACAATTCTTCATATTTAAACACTCAAATCTTTTTCCAAACAAAAACAAAGGTTAGAACAGGATTTTACAAGAAGAAGAAAAAAAAATGTATTTGTGAGTGTTCCTAAATCTAATCTTAATTCTATGCCCCATTTATGTAAAACAACGTGAGAAACAAATGTCTCAGTTAAGGAGACAAAACATTGATTTGTGTCATCTTTGAGTGGTACCCCTTGGGAATCTAAAAGGAAATTCCTAAAAGTTTGCTTTCTGATTCTTTTGTCATCCCCTCCTTCTCATCTCATTTAGAATGACTTATTCTTGGTTCTGTACATTTCTATTTTCACTCTTCTTGCAACAGATGTTGAACAATAGCAAGATACAGAGGGAAGTATTAGACACAGGACTGAATCTTTATGCAGTGTTAAAGACCAATATGTCGCTCATACGAATGATTCAACCCAAGAGAGTTTTTCAAAGCCATGAATCTTCACATATTTGAATAAAGAATTAAAAAAAAATAAAATAAATAAAATTCTGAAACATGTATTACTTACGATGAACTCTGGCAATGTTGTTGAAACTGTTGGAAAAGAATTCTTCACTAATCTGTTCATCACAGGCCTCCATCCAAAACACAGCACCAGTCATCTGGTGTTTATCATTCACCAGGTTCAGGCTCTAATCTGGGCACTCTCTCTGGCTGCCACTCAAGGGCCATTTTCAGAACAGAGGGACAAAAAGTCTAAGAGCTGACTAAGTACATCAGTATCCTTCTCCCAGTCATTCCAGTTACACTTGTGCTGGAAAGCTTTAGTGGTAGTTTCAGGAATTCAAATACTTAGTCATATCTTGGATGCATTTAAAGGAAGCCTGCTTCATAGAATATAAGATAACAATTGCCTTACGCTATATGCAAGTTTATCTCTTACTTTTTTTATCCTAATATGAGAAAGAATTATTTGTATTGCCCACATAAACACATAATCCTTCTATAAGTATTCTTAAAATCTTGGTCTCAATACTATTTCACAGCAATAAGTTCCACAGAACTGTACATTGCATGAAAAGCCCATTTCCTCTTCTCACTTCCAGAGTGGCTTTTAACTTAACTCTCTATGTTCTTGAACTATGAAATAAAGCAGAAGCTGACCATTTATCTCTCTGATTCTGTGCCACCTTATTTACAGAGTGCAAAACAAAGGGACAATTTCTTGCTAATATATCCATTTGTCTTCTCCCTCTCTTCATCCCATCTACATCATTTTCCTGTTGTTAAAATATCTCCCCTCATCTCAGTTTATACTTTTGTTCAGTGATGCAAGCAATCAGCACAGCTATTATTTCAGAAAATAAACTAGTCTCACATGTGGACAAAATCCTTAAGCCATAGAACAGGGGAGGAAACCAAGACTCCAAATCCTCACTAATTGTGATCTTCTGGCTTTCGCTAAATATACAGGATTAACTCACTCCTCTAATAGTCTACAGATTTCCACCTCACATCACAATTGAGTCATGGGGTTTTCATACTCATAGGATAAGCCTACTTAGCTCTTTTCAGTCCATGGGATACTCTTTACCTCTTTCTTCCCTTGGTCACCGAAGTATCATGAAGGGGGAAAGTAACAGCTCTAAGGGCATTAAGCCATGCATAAAAATGCCATAAGAGATCAAATCACACCAGAGTAATGCAAAAAAGAAACCCCTCCTACAGTTCACACAGACTTCAGTTTCTCCTCTTGATGATATTAGAGAATCAGTATACAACTGGGCTGTTAGTTGAGGGGGTGGACAAGAGGAATGAAACACAAACAGCCAGCTTCTGTAATATACAAATTGAATGATCAAACAATCATGGCAAAATGTCAGCTGATCGCATAGACTGGGTTATATCTAATTATTAGTGATGTGGTTTAAAAAGGCTTTTAGTCAGAGGAAATCTGCTTCGGAGATAACTAATGCACGGGGGAAGAGGGCAACAGAGGTAATTAAGCAGGGATATGATTTCAGTGCTGATGAATTTGTTTGACAATCTGTTTCTTGGCACAGTCAAACAATCTTTGGAAATAAAATTCCTGCACTTTCAGTCTCACTATGGACTTACTTTGTTGCTAGAGTCCAGGTTGCAGAATGAAAAAACCATTAGGGCAAGAATTTGCCCACATGTGTTCGACATCATTGTTTATGACCGTGCAGTAACAGCAACAAAAAGTTTTCCACTATAATCAGGGAGCCATTACACTCCAATGTCAATATCATACATTCAGTGACTGAACTGCTATTGGAACATAAGCCATCAAAAAAATTCTGGACCAAAATCTAACTGCACAAAGGCAAAATAGGTTGCCCAAGGAAGTTGCGAATGCTCCAACCCTGGAGGTATTTAAGGCCAGACTGGACAGAGTTTAGTGACATAGTTTAGTGTGCGGTGTCCCTGCTCATGGCAGGGGGGTTGTAACTAGATGATCTTAAGGTCCTTTCCAACCCTAACTATTCTATGATTCTAAAATACCTCCTGCATGAGATATCTCATACTGAATTGTGTGTGGTCATGTAAGAACATGGCACTGGAAGAGACAGTGTACAAATCCCCTTTTGTTGCTAAGATGCTTTAGCAAGATAGGTCTGCTTCTAGGAAGTGTGGAATAAACACAGAAGGCACCTGTTCATTTACAGATGGAGCAAGTAACTTGATTTCTGTACCTTGCATTATATGCTTTAGAAGCCACTTAAATAACCCTGGCACTGTTGTAGCAATCATTAACATTTTATCTTTATCTTGTTGAATACTTTAAGAAGCATCAACAAGTGGAAGAGAAATAAATTAGACAACAGTGACTTGGAACAAAATTTTGAAATTAAAACCCTGGATGGAAATACCTCACACCGAGGAGCTGGCTCTGTATCTGAACTCTCCATCTTGTGCCCAACTCTAATCACTACCAATTTCTTTTTAAAAGCCTGTGCCTGAAAGAACTTATGTGTTATGAGACAGCTGTGACCTAAGTAAACTCCAAACAAATCATTCATCACTGCAAAACTCCAGAACAAGCTGGTACTTTCTCAGGGAACACTGTTCTTCTAAACACACATTACACATAAAGAGGAAACAGAAAGCACATACTGTAGGCTTTCATCAATTGTACACAAACAAAGCCTTTGAATACTCTCTGAAAAGGTTCGACATCATTACACTTGGGGTCAACAGGCTCTCAGAAGTTTAAGATCTCATTTTCCAAACTTTTAGTCAAAAGGGTCTTTTTAAGTGCAGGGGAGAAAGGAACACTTTTCCCTTGAATATCGTTATGTTCACAATACCCCTACTCAAATCCTTTCATGTACTATCTTCTTCCTTACCAAATTTAAAACTTCCCAACTTCAAGGTCTGGAACAGGAGGTGTTCACCCACATCAACAGCCATGGTTTCTGTCACCCGTCCTTCCTTTTCATGGCCTACATTGTTCCTGAAACAGTTGGCCTTTTCCAGTTCTTTGTCTCTTTCTTACCTTCCTGTCACTCAAATTTACCAAACACAATGTGCTAAGGGTTTTTGTTTGTTTGTTTGTTTGGTTTTGTTGTTTTTTGCCTTTTTGAATAATCTACCTAAAGATTCTTATGCAGATCCAGGAAGGTAACTACAGGACTGAGGAAATTCCATCATTTTATGTTCTGCAGCTCACACCCCAATGCAGTTAACGCCATGCTTTTGGTTTAGAGGCACACCACCATGCAAGAGCCATGCAGTTAATTTAAGTTAAAAGAGTGTCCATTCTAAAGAGGAACACCTACTTCTAAATAATAGAGCATTTTTAGTCCAGAAAAGTGTTTTAGTGTTACCACCTTAATCTAGTCACTATTTTCAACTTCTTTCCCTTTGAAAGCAAACACTGAATCACTCTGAACTACTAAGGACACAAATCTAACTTATTCTTTAACACAGTGGTTTTGGTTTAGCTACTTCAGCAGCTTTGGATAATAAACTAATAAAAGCACTAAGCAATCAATTTAGTACCACATTCTCTACAGAAATTAAGAAAAGCAATCATTTCGTCAATATATTTGGATTTTTGTCTCCTACATTAGTACCCCAGGCCCCAAGGCTTCTTTTTCTATAGGGGTTACCATTAAGCAACAGAAATAAATGTATTTAACACTTTGATATCCTGTAATTCATATCAACAGCTGCACAAATAATTACAGCCCTTCTCAGCTAAAGCCTTACCAATTTAATGAGTTTTCTCTGAGCAGGGAAGGACTGAAATCCCTTTGAGTGATAGGGAGCTCAGCAGAAGCCCTAACAAGTGTTAAGACACAAGTCGGATCCCCAGGGTATACAAATGCTACCCACTAGTGACCAAAAGAGCACAATTTCCAGGCTCTGGATATATTTCTGTTGCACCCTACCTGTATTCAATAGAAAGGGGTCACTTCTACCCTGACCAAGTAACCATTTCAGCATTCAGGTGTTAGTAGGAGAATTTTAACAGGCCATGTTTTTTGTTTAAGATCAATCAATTCCCTTTCCTTGCCTCTGATTCTCTGTTTTGTAAGAGGACCACTTACCAGCAAAATTTGACTCAGCCCCTTGCAGAAAATGGCATTAGCTGTTCATTTGTCAGCCAGGCCTACAGGACATCACAGGTTTTTTGGAACCAGATCTTTGTTTCTGTCCAGTCAAGGGGTGGCTAAATATGGAATCACATAAAACAGGGCTGGTGGGGACTGACAGGGTCATCTGCACCACCTCCTAATCTCCAGGTAGGACCAGTTTTGTCTAATCAATTCTTAGCAGCTATTTCTCTGACTTATTCTTAGGATACCCCATTGATGAGCTCCTATAATGCCTCCATGAAATTATTAGAAAGTTTCTTCTACAACTGACATGCATCTCCAGTTGAAGACAGTATTACTTCTTCTATTTTTCAGACTTTAAAAATGTTACTAAACCTGGTAATGTATAAATTCACATTGTTTTATTTACTCCTGATAGCAATTACTCTTTTTGCAAAAGTAGTTGCATATTGGCATGTCAATTGAGACTTCCCCTACAGTACTGCAGCAGCTGAGCCTTACAATATCACAACACTCATTTTGGTTTATGTTATTTTTTTCTACCAGAATTGAAACTTAAGTTGTAATCTATTCCTCATAACAAGATTCTAATTTTAGGCAGTCTGAAGGGGAAGATCCTAAGAAGGAAGTAACATCCTAGAACTTCCAACAGCAGGAATACTTTCTGGTGCCTAAAATTGCCACGAGTCAATTCTGAGCCATAGAATGTCACTTCCAAACTAATGTTTTCTTTTTTTGGTGATGCTTCAAGGAAGAAAACACAGTCAGTTTTCAAGATACTCAACCATTTCTGTCAAGTTATCTAGACCATGTAACAGCAGCTAATTTACAATGAGAGGTATCTACAACAGGCACCATTAAGTCTAAAGCTGACTGACTTCTCCCTAGACATCAATTTAACAAGATTATGATGTAGAAGGGTAGTGTACCTCTCTGTGTGAAGTGTAAGGTCTTTTATCCCAAAAAATTATTTTCTATTCCTCTTAGCTAATACACAGTAATGTATATACATTTGCAAGTAAGTAGCTGGTGCCTCTGTTTTTAATTCACCTTCAAATCAAGAAGGGTTCTAATTAAGATAACAGATTCATCTTCCTACTGTTCTTCCCCAACAGAGGTTTATAACTCTAAGTGTAAAACAGAAAATATATTCACATAGGAGATTAAAACATTCCTGAAAATGTGTAGCAAATGATCGGTTTCTGCAGGCAAAAGCAGAAAAAGCAAAGTTTGCATCTTCCTACTACTTCAAATTACAAATAAATTACTTTGTAAAGTTTTTCTCTTATTTGACTAATTCCCAGTCTGATATAGATCCTACATAACTAAACACTAAAATCCTTTCAATATGTTTAAAGGCAAAAGCTACTATTCTTGTTCCTTGACTGGATAATTAAATGTGACACTTGACTAAAGTGAGAATTTTAACATTTGAAGGTGGAATCTTGAAGAGAACGTAAAACTACTATCAACACAGCCCATCACAGACCAACACTGCTAAGTTTGGGGCTCCTTCAGTTTGTCTGGGGTTTTTGGTTTATTTTTTGTTGGGTTTGTTTGGGGGTTTTGTTAGGGTTTGATTGGCTCATTGGTTGGGTTTTGGTTTGTTGTATGTTTTGTTTGGGTTTTTTTTATTTTGTGAGGAGGGTGGTCATCTTTTCTATTTCAAGGTTTATCAAAGAGAGGGAAATGCCAGGGAACATTGCTTAATCTGACTGTAGCCAAATTACAGGATTAGTCTGGAAAATTCTGAATATCAGATTCTCTTTAGTGAGTATTTTTAAGACAAAATGAACAATTTGGGAACCATGAACATTATCAAAAAATAAACAAACCCCACATTTTCATAGAACATTAACCTAAAAGACTGTGAGTGCAATAAAACTGAATTTTTACCAATACAAATAATAATTATGCCATTTTCTTAATGTGCATTCTTTGTTTAGTTTTTTTTTTCTTAGATCAAACTATGACCATATACTGACCTGCCCAAATGTGATTCAGGTTCATTAGAGCATAAATCCACAAAACTATAAAGTCACATATTTCCCAGATAAAATAACTGTAGTTCACTTCTGGTTTTACCAAGTCTTCTTTGGTGTATGACAATAGCTTAATGGTTATGAACAACATCACCTTTTTTTCTGGCTGTAGTATCAGTTACTCATACTAATAAATGTTAAATATTAATTTAGAGATCTATCTTGCAATCTGTTCATAACTTAGTAGAAAGATATTTATATGCCTAAGGAAGCCAACAGGGATGGCTGGGAGAACTTAGAAATAATAGGCTTATGTTGCAATCTGCAAGTGCCAAGCACCCTAAAAAACCCACCACCTGCAGCTAAGTGTTTCAGAAAGCCTACCTCCTGTCAAAAACGTCTCTTCTGCACCAGCTGCTGTGGATGGGTTCTACAGGTATTTATGAGTGTGGCATACCAGAAAACAGCAGGCCAAAGAGGAGGAAAAGAACAAGCTGAGAAGTACCCAAAAATCCCCCTAGAATTGCTACGCTCTGGAGACTTGTGGACCTGTTGAATCCACAAGAACTGATACAAATCAAAACACCAAGAATCAGTTGAATCTGCAGAAGGCAACCAGCACAGACAAGCATCAGTAAGAATGTATGTAACTTAGTAGGCATCAGTGAAGGTAGTGCCTGCTATATGTAGACAAAGACCATAGGATCATATGCACACATGATGAACAAAAAGACCTTCTGGGTACTTCCTGAATATTAACCCAGAATTCACTGGAGCACTAGTGCCACTTTACAGTTGTAAGCAAACAAGTGTGATTGGTTCCCAGCTGTTCCTCCAATCAACTATTAGAATCAAGAGTGAGAACTGTGTGAAGGAATAGTTGCATATGCTCTATGATTGGTTATCTCCTATTAAAACCAGCTTGTTTTAATAACATCTGTTATTAACAGCTAAATTAATGAAAGGTGTTCCAGTTAATGCTGGTTGTGATATGCGTCTCCCCAACAAAATCCCTTATCAGGGAAAAAGGAATTTATAGCACTCCTTGTTCTGGTGCTAACCATATGAATGGCTCTACTCCTACCCAACAGGAGCAAGCAGTGTTAGGTATGCCCATACAAACTTCAGTGAGAAGAAAATGAGTATGATCTGTTATTTTAAAATACTTACTTGATAGGGATATAGAGTGACACCATTTGTTCTTGACAAAGACCAGGTGCCATCAAGGTACTGGTGAGCCTGGATAGCCACAGAGTTGAGAACGTTACCATTGCTGGGGCTGGTGGCCATTTGAAAGCTGACCTTGGTTTGGTGTCCAGGAGAGCCATTTTTCTTCTCCACCCCGTTGACAATTCCTAGACTGTTGGGTTTTCCGCTGTGTTTATTAGCAACAAAGCCCGTATAATTAGATGTAGCATAAGGAGCAGGCATGTATGCCCAGTCCCTGGACTGCAGGCTGCCCATGTGTCGAGGACTCACTAACGTTGGGATATTGGAGAGAGGTGGGGGAGAGCCTGGTGAGGCATCGTAATGTTCTGAGTTGGCAGCTTGCTCTAAGGTCAGCACCATCTGAATGGCCTCTTGCTTCAGCTGGTTCAGGTGTGTGGCACAAACATCACATCTGTTGTCCTTCTCATTCCATGCCTTGCGAATGGTATTAGGAACCTGGAGCTTGTCATGAATCACTGAAGAGAAACCTGGGTCCTAAAAATCAAACAGAAAAGGGAGAAAGGAGGACAGGAGAGAAACGTTTAACTATGGTCATCACAGTGAAACATTATTACTGCTGATTATGCATTTCAAAAGCCAATTTATGAGATAAGCTTAGAATGCAAACAAAGGCCATTAGACACAGTCAACATGCCAGCAGCAGAGCTGAACAAAAATGAGAAACGAGATTGTGTTGGAAAGAAAAAATTCTTTTACTGATAAGTGGCAAATATTATAATTCCACTGCAAGCTTCAATGCATGGCAGAGAGAACGAATTAACCTGCTTCACACCACTGCACCTAATTTCTGGCTTGAATGAAAAATACTCTTAGTTACAGAGGCAAGATCAAGAGCAACTCCACTAAAACCAGTGGGCTTGTAGCAAGGTTCATAAATCCATCTACTCATCAGTGCCAGCTTTTGGAAATCAGAAAATCCAGGAAATACTCTGCAACAAAAATGTAACATTTCAAAGCCTGCCTATAAAGAAAAAAAAAAAATTAAAAATCTAAAAGTACCATCATTTTCCCCACATCTTTTTCAGAATTCAAAACAGATGGGTATTCGGCAGTTTTCAAGAGCTTTTCAGCATTTCATTTACCAAGAATACACTGTTCAAACAAACAAACAAGAAAAAAAAAACAAAAAACAAAATACCACAAAAACAAAAAAACAACCAACAACTTTCCTGTTAATAAGATATTCTATGACTATTTTAGGTATCTACCGATAATGTGAAATAAAACATTAATTTTAATTCAAAAATAGTACACGTATAGGGTAAATAATTTGTAAAGAATAATTTTCTTAGAAAGCATAGTAGTGGGACAAAACTGTGTGATCAGGTTTAAAACCTCTTGCCTCATATGCTTACCTAATAGGCAGATGTTCGAATGTCAGTGGTGCTCTCCACAGAGCAATATGCCACCCTGATCTGACTACCATCATTGAGCACTGGCCTAAATTGCAAAGTGCTTCAGTAAGTTCTGAACATGAACAGCAGTCATAGCAAGGGCTTACTACCAAACTTGCCTAGTTCTTAGAGTATCATGCAGTTTTAGAAACACAGCAATGATATGTGTGTTACACAGAGCAAACAATGACAGTTACGTGATCGAAATAGTTCTTCGAAATTTCACACCACATTTTCGTGGGTTCACAGGCCAGGCAGGGCAAGGCAGACTTCACTTTTCCCCTTTAAGTTTTGGAGACTTACTGGTGGATCTTCTTACGATTGCTCATAAAGATTTATAGACAGTATCAGAATCTTTATTTATATTTTTTCATTCTTCATCTTTGTGGCTTTACCAATTTGGCTGTGCCAGGAAAGAATGAGTAGGGCGTGTAATACAGGGAGGAAGAGAATTCGCTGGTAGAGGGTCATATTCATTATGCTTCGTCTTTATTATATACTCAAGCAGTTTATTTTCACTGTTTAACTACCGTGAACAGCTCCTCAGCATGCAGTGATTAATTGATTCATAAATCATGGTGCCTCTTTATGCACAGTAGCAAAAGAGTGGTTCTAGCCCCAGAAGCCCAAGAGAGTCATATAAGCTGATGGGAAACAACAGGAGGCTGAGATCTGATCAAGCCTCAAGCTGGTCATTTCTATTCTATGCACAAAGGGGGTCAGAGAATCAAATTGTGTCAGGAAGGCAGGAACTGGATTCTGCACCAACCCTCCCCACTTACCCTTCAGGAAAGGGACTGGTGGAAATCAGGGGGAAAAAACAGGATGCAAAAGATGTTAAATCTTATTTTCCATATCATACCATAAGTAGGTCAACAGACCACATCAGATATAGTACCCTATCCATGATGCCAGGTATAGAGGGGAAAGGACTCTCTGCTCTTCCCATAATGAACTAGACAAAGATACCTATATAGCTGAAGAGAGGTGTGAGTCTTCTTTCCAGGCTGCTCCACGTCAGTCCAGAAAAAATCCTTGCCAGTTCTTCCTTCAGCTAGCTAGTGCTACAGAGCTAGATGTTGTTCTTTGACAGTTAACTTCCCTTAGGCAACTGCTCTCGAACCCAGGTAATTATATACAACATTCAGATCCAGCAGCAGATCAACATGGGAATTCCTGGATACTATGATAAATATTCCAAGGAAATAAAGCCTTCTCTAAAGTAAGCAAATGTCAGCATGATACAAATATTCAAGTAGCACACCAACTTTAACGAGTCCTGGACAGCAGTGAATTCAGCTTCATCTCAGTGTTAAAACAAACATCAGATCATTCTCTGGTATAACAATAAACAGACAGACAGAGGGAGGGAGGAAGGGAGGGAGGGAAGACTGTTCCTCTTCAGCAGCAGAAAGGACACAAGCGCAGCCTGAACTGATTACTCCCAAGACTGGCCCTCCTAATCTATCAGACTCTACTATATGGATCCAAGCCTGGAATATGAAAGAGAAAGGTCAACAAAAAGCAAATAAATTTGGAGAAACTCAGGTTCCAGAAACACATTAGTCATATTTTGCTCTCAAAACAAAACTGATAGAGCCTGAAAGACAGTTTACTTTCTTACTCTGCACTGGGAAGCTCCACTATAATTTCACAGAAGAATCAGCTGACAGGCTTGCAACACATTTAGTGGGAAGGAGGACAAAGCTGGGCAGTCACTAGACCCTTGCTTGAATAGCAAGGAAATGCAGCTACATGGCACTTTCTGTTTCAATATTTCATCTGTAAGCAATCATCTGCACACATTCCCCTAGGAATGCTTATTTGTTCAGTAAACAGTATCTCGTCACATATGAAATAGTGATGGACAAGTTTCATTGGATAAGCACATTGAACTAGCTGCACTAAGCAGCACAGTTGGAAAGATTATATTCACTACTTGTGAAACTTGTGAGGTCTAAGAAACTCCACAGTCCCGGACATAAGAGTAGATCTGCTTGTAAAATCTGAGGTTGACACTGGAATAACATTTATATTCTGGCACTCATTTCCAGTCCTGACAGAACAAAGTATGGTGATACTGAAAACTGAAACAGAACTTTAAAAATCATGAAAGAGTTTAATTTGAGTTCAGGGCAAAGGTTCATGATGGTTTCTCTGATTGCTGTAATGGTTCACCCATCTTTAGTATAAACAGCATCACTATAAACTCCTATTCTTATAATAAACAAATGAAGGCGTGTAAGAGGTCTGAAAGCTTCAGATCAGTCACAACACAGACCATAGCATAAATGCACAAGGCAGCAGTGATCTAAAGAGAGTGCATACTGAGCTTTGTTGCAAGGAGCCTTTTCACATTATCTTTGAGTTTTCAAGCTCAAGCAAACACAAATTCCATCTATGTTTACTTGTGCACGTTCTCTACTGTAACCAGTTAGTAATTAACCCCTCATCTCCGGTCCTGAGCTAA
>NW_009933221.1:35844-60884 GCF_000696875.1 Nestor notabilis | reverse complement strand
TCGGAAGAGTAAGGAAGTTCTCCTTTTTAGAGACCACCATAGCCAGGTATGCTGAGGAATTCTTGCTTTACCCAGTGAAAACGTACCTAGTGAATAGGCACTAGTTAAGAAACACTGACATACACAGCTGTGCCAAAGTGACAGTCCTGACCTCATGGAGGAGGAGGAACAACAGTATTATATGATCACGTATGGTAATGCAGAAGCATCCTCCTCTTTTGTCTCCCTTTGTAAATCTGTACCTTGCTGTAGTTTTCATGACATTTTAACTCCATGTCTAAGAAAGGAGACTACAAAGGGAATAATCCTTTCCTTCTTGCTACACAGCTTGTCGCCCATCTTCCTCAAGAGAGAAAGCAACCAACCACTTTCAGCATGAAGCATAGCCTGTTTCACACGTACATTTACATAAACCTCACAAGGAGACATGATGCAAACAGGCAGAGCTCAAGTGGTGGACAGAGCAATAGGCAAGAAATAGGACAAGCAATTTGCATTTTTACATGTTATGTGGAACCTAGCTGATCACGATTCATATACAAATTACTCATACATAAACTGTGTTTATGCAAACATATAGCAGGCAGACACTAATATACGATACACTCTAAGATTTTGTGTATAACCGTATTTGATTTGGTCACCTATAGCCTACACAAGTTAGATGTTGTAATCCTATGTCATTACTCTATTTCAGAGAAAATTCAACTATACAACGGATCTCAAGACATTCTTATCAAATTGTGTCCTTCAACATCAATAATATTCATCGCTTTTCAGGGAAAAACAAAGCAGTCAATACCAACTAAATCACAGAGGTCAGCTTCCATTTGAAGATGCCCACAGAAGACTCGTGAAGTTCTTTTGTTTCTGAAATGGTCAGCCAGCAATGACTGCTGGCATGTAATCCATCATACATAGGAAGGGGAGAAGTAGGGGAGAGCAACAAACAAAGTTCTGCCCAGGAAGAAGTGTGTTTTCCAGACTCACTCTCCACAGGCAGGGAGTGAAAGAACTAACTAAGAAACATTAGTTAGAGGGAAGCCTTAACCCTGATAAAAAACACATGTTTTTCCATGACTGTACAAACATCTCTGCTCTAAACATAATCCTGTTAGTCCGTGGTTGGTCTCTATTTAGGAAATAAATAAATCTCTGTTCTCCTTTCTTTCTTGAGGATGTGGTTCCCAGCCCAATAAAGAGATTATACTTATGAATTTACTTTCCAGGGGCACTTGGGCTATTTTCCAAGTGACTATGCACCCTAATTTATACATATTCTACCACCTTATAGGCTACATTTCAGAGATTTGCTGTTTTCAGCATTCCAGAGCCTCGTCAGCTGAAAAACAGCCCCTTGCTGTTACAATGGCATCACTTCTGTTCACTTTATGTTCAAATAAAATGAAGTCAATGGGAGTTTTTACTCAAATAAACATGACAGAATACACACTACAACTATATTAGTAGCACTGTACCATAAAACTGAGCTGGGAACCCTTGGATAAAAATCAGTTAACTTTGTTAAGATTGAATTAGCTAAGGTGGCAGTATCTCCGCTAGCACAAGCAGTGTTTCGGTAAGCCAAAGTTGCACACAAGCAAGACCAAGGGGGCAGTGGCGTGGCCCCATTTTTTCTGTTACTCTGTACATAGTAACTAACACCTGCTCTGGACAAGACCACACTGCCTTACCCTCTCTGCTACAGAAGACTTTCCTCACACCCAACGAGCTTTCCTCACTTAAGACATCTATTACCACCCCCATCCCTCATCATCTTCGCAAGAAAAGGAGAACATGTTTGCCTTGTCCTTCTGAAACTCACTCCTTTCCCCAGTTTAATGTCCCCTGTAAGCACTGTTACTACATGCTGGGAAGAGGAGAGAGGAGGCAATCCTGAAATGGGGAGCTGTAAGTAGGGAACCTGAGCAAAAGGAGCAACAGAAGTCACAAGGAAAACAGTGGAATACGAAAGAGGCTTTTTACATCAGCCTGTTTCCAGCAAGCCCTTGTAAAGAGACTGTCTTACCAACTGCAGTAAAAACCTCTGCAGTGTTACCATATCCCACCTCTTTATTACCATTTTTGTCCCTCAAACTTAACAAACTGCTTTCTGCTGCTGACATGAGCCTTCACTTTCAAAGAGCCCATAAGAGTGCTTCCTGTCCTTGTCAGTATCTCCAGAAGACATCTGTGGGACCAATTCTTTTCAGGGAGAGGGGGAAAGGGAAAAATCCAACTTAATCCTGTCTGATGTAGCCCTCACAAGGTTACTATTTTCAAGGTGTTTTTCTTGAGCTGACACATGCTACTGACATTTGGTCTTCTATAATTTAACATTTGTCAGTATAAAACAGCCACACTGCAGCCAAAAAAAGAAGTGTGCTGCTATGGTTTAGGCTCTCTGTTTTCTTATCTGAAAGGGACAGAAAGTCTGAGCAAGGCTCACCTTGCAAACCTGCAGCAACAGGAAGCAGAAGAGAGAAAACCCTGGGAAAAATAGGAGGATTAAAAATGGAGATGAAATGGAGAGGAGGCACAAGAGAAGGGGAAAACAAAAAGTGTTTTCTAATTGAACCATGGATTGGCTTATGGCTTTGAGGATGGATCAGCGCTGCCAGACTTACAGCTGTACACATCTGGCACACAGGTGTTTGTGTTAGAATTTGATAGCTAGACATCAGCAAGAGTTTTAATTGGTTTGGGAAGAAGAGATGAAATAGCAGCAGGAAAATCTAAATGCACATTCAGTGGTGCAAATTGAAGCCTTGCCCAATGAGCTCTGCTATGCAGTTATCCCGAGCTCTGCAGCCCAGACTGAATCTGTAGCCACAGCATGCATAGGATGACCTGGAGGGTAGCTTCTACAGCTATGTGGCACACAAACTCAGCTGCTGCTGAAGGGGCAGAATTTGCCAGCACCTTTTTTATAGTGCAAAGAATAGAAACAAAGTCAGAATCACAGAAGCTTTGTCACTTGTGCTAGAAAAAGCAGCAGCTCCATTCTCTCCTTTCTTTGTATTTTCCTGCCTGAATGTTGGAAGGATTGCATTTGCATTCTTAGCCACCAGAGCACACTATGAGCTTGTGTTCAACTGATTATTTACCTTGACCACTTATTACTTTTGTGTGTCATTGCTATAAGCAGTCTTGTTTCATGCATGTAATCCAAATGTATCACAAATGCATTTTTGCTCAGGTTTCCAGTCACTCTACAGAACTCGACTGCTGTTGCTGACTCTTCACTCCACTGTAGGCTGGCTACAAATTTGACCCAACTGTTCCTAGGATTAGATACTTTCAAGAGCTTACAAACTGTTAGCTGTAATAAACAAATGTTTAGCCTCACTCCTCATCACAGTGGCAAATGCCATGACACCTTTCTTTCATAAAATGCTACTGATTGCCATTCACGAAGACATTTTTCTTTATTATTGATATTGTCACCCACCCTTTCAAACCCATGTGGGATAAGCATGAAGCATGATGGACCTATGATTACATGTGCCAGACCTGTTAAAATACTGAAATGACATTAGGTTTTCTTTGATCCTTTCAAATTTCCACATTCTTCCAAGCTTTGATAAATATCATATCAACAGATCACCCAGAACTCTTTGAGTAACCAGGCTACACTAGCAATTCCTGTTCTGACACACTTCCACATTTTCACAGTTTAGCTTACTTTTCCTGCCAGAAAAGCATTACAGTTCTTTGATGAATGCCAGCATTGAGCTACTATTGACACTGATTTCTCAAAAGGCTGTCATATCTGAAGAACAGAACTAAACATCACAAGTGTGAAGGTCAGGACAGAATATGTGACACCTATATACTTACTGTTCTCCTGACTTACAAAGGGATTTGCAGCAAGCTGAAACCTCTTCTAAATGCTTTTCAAACTTGAGAATTGTATCCCTTTTATTTTAGTCAAACAATCATTAGCAAGATTAATGTGGGGTTTATTTCGTAACTTAGCATTCTCGAAAGACCTATTTAGTATGTAATATTTTTTGTCAAATTTGTTCAGCTTCAGCACATCCACAATTGACAGGCACTAGACTCAAAAACTTTTTATTCTATTCAGCTTATTTTTGTATCCTGTTTTTTTAAACCATTTCTGCATGCTTACTATTACACCTTTCTCTCCACTCTAAGAAACATTAGCATCTTTAAACTGCAGGCGAGACCACTGTTTTGGGTTTTTTTGGGGGGGAGGGTGGGGGGAATCAATAGATTGATACAGATTATTGGTGGCTTTTACAATGGGTAAAGAGCTTTGTTTTTGCATGTCCAATTTTCCTTTTGTTTTGAGTTTTGTTGTTGTTTTTTGTATTGTTTTGATTTTGGGGCTTTTTTTAATTCTAATTTCCATCCTTCTTAACTTGACTGGAGAGGAGGTGGCAAGGTCAATGGTATGGATTGACTAGAATTATAGCATCCCAAGCCTTAGTACAACACTAATTATGATCAGTTTAAACCTGAAGAGTCTTACTGCAGTTTAACAAAGCCATCTGAAATTCACACTTTAAACTGACTTTCTTTCATGTCCTTGAATAGGAAAACACTAGGTAACCCAAGGAACCTTAATTGTATCAAAACTGCAAGTAAAATCCTGCCCACTTTATTCAAATCTTATGGGAGTTTTTCTGTGTGCCATCTAGGAAACAGAGAATTAGTTTTGTTCCTAACCACTGGGAAGGTGTATTACAAAGACACAAGTCACTTCACAGTAACAATAAAGTCTCTCCCATGCACATTCACAGTCAGAGGCACACGAAAATATCAAAATGTATTTGCCTCTTCTCTGTGTTTCCATTCTGCATTAGACAACATTGTTAAAAACACGTATTTGGGAAATAGGAGCAAGTCTCCCCTCTGCACTGATTCTCAGTCCTTTGTGCATGCAGGGCATTCCAACCTGCATAGACACTTGGCCTTATCACTAGGTGGGAATCACATCTCACAATAGTTCTGACCAGTGATTTCCAGCACCTTTTTATCCCAACTGAACTAAAAGAACATGCACCTCAACATCTGCAGATCTTGTCTTCCCTAGGAGGCACTTCCTTCATGTGAATGCACCCAGGATCAAGCAAGTAGGCAGTGAGAGAGCTGAAGGGTTAGTTAAGACCATGGAGAACAGTCCCAGAGCGCTCACTGTGCAACCTTTGAGGTTGCAGAGGGAAAGGACGAGATACCTACTAGAAGCTGATGCTGCTAATTTCGGGGGTGGAGGTGAAGGAGGGTGAGACGAGAAATCGAGGCAATGATCTATGACAGGATATTTTTTTAATTAAAAAAAAAAAATAAAATAAAGCTACTGATGGGGTGAGCGAAGATGAATTGCTGGCAAAGAAGGAAAATCAAAACATCTCTATTAATAGGTTGCATGCCACCCTGCTTTCCCAGAAGATTTATGCTATGTTTCAAGTGGACAGAAGTTGCATAAAAGCTCTGAGGTTTGACAGTACCTGTCTGAAACATCCTCCTTGACACATACCAGGCCTGAAGCGGGCTTCTGCTTTACGTAGTAGCCACATACCAGGTGCTGACAGCTACTTGCTCACAGACAGCTAATGTCCCCTGATGTCTAGCCATACAGTCTCTCACAGCCACACTTCGATGTGCTACATCTTTCCCCCCACAGTAACATTTCGCCTGTTATCATTTACCACCTCCTTCTTACCCCAAGCCATTCACCACAAAAGGGCTGCTCTGCTTGTTCCTGTCTCGCGATTCTTCAAACTTCCATCCAGTCCAAGACCATAGAATCACAGAATGGTTTGGGTCAGAAGGGACCTTAAAGATCATCTAGTTTCAACCCCCTGCCACAGGCAGGGACACCTTCCACTAGAGCAGGTTCCTCCAAGCCCCATCCAACCTGGCCTTGAACATTGCCAGGGATGGGGCAGCCACAGCTTCGCTGGGCAACCTGTGCCATTGTCTCACCACTCATAGTGATGAATTTCTTCCTAATGTCTAATCTAAATCTACCCTGTTTCAGCTAAAGCTATAGCCCCTTGTCCTGTCCCTACCTGCCCTTATAAGAGTTCAAACCCCATTTCAATAACTCAGTCTCTTGGAAATCCCCTTTTTCCCTCAGAAAGGGAAAAGCACCACCATCCTGTTCCTCTCCTGACAGTAATACAATGCCCATGTGTCGTGGTTTAAGCCCAGCTGGTAACTTGGAACCACTCAGCTGCTCGCTCACTCCCCCCCTTTTCCTTCCTCCCCCCGCTCCCGGAGGGATGGGGAGGAGAATCGAAGGAATGTAACTCCCACGAGTTGAGATAACAGCACTCCAGTAACTAAGGTATAATACAAACCACTACTGCTACCAATAATAATGATAAGGGAAACAACAATGGGAGAGAATACAACCGCTCACCACCCGCCGACCGATACCCAGCCCGACCCGAGCAGCGATCTGGGCCTTCCGGGTAACTCCCCCCAGTTTATATACTGGGCATGACGTGCTGTGGTATGGAATAGCCCTTTGGCCAGTTTGGGTCAGGTGTCCTGTCTCTGCTTCCTCCTGGCTTCCCCTCCTCCCTGGCAGAGCATGAGACTGAGAAAGTCCTTGGTCGGAGTAAACATTACTGAGCAACAACTAAAAACATCGGTGTTATCAGCATTGTTCCCAGGCTGAAAATAAAAACACAGCACTGCACCCAGGACACCATGCTCCCTCCCCTGGTTTGCACAGCCTTTTGTAGTCCTGCCTCAGGCTCACCAGGCTTATCAGGTGCACAGCTCCCAAACCCAGCAGATACCCTTTGACCCTTCTGCTCCTCAGCTGTGGCACATCCACCTCAGTCTTTGCACCAATCCAAGCTTCAGGTTACTTGATACCATACTTACCACTTTGGATGTCATGACACTATTCATTATTTTTATTAACACTTAGTTTTGGTTTTATTAACAACATGAACTGAGGAAAAAAAAAGAATCCCAGTGCAACCCACTGAAATTTTGTTCTAACAGTTATACATTATCTCAGGGTGGGTTACGTTTGCTTGTGAAAGCTCCTCAGCTTTGATGTAACTGTAAGTTGATATAGTTTTGTATTTATAACTGTTTCCATTAACACTGTTACGTTAGAGCTTGTTAATAATCTAATTATCAAATTGTCTAATTATGGGTTTGCTTAATTTCTTCTGTGTGCATGGAATCACTTGTATTTATTGCCAGTGATCCCTGGAACCCCTAAAACGAGATGTAACATATCAAAGACTTTTCTTTGGAAATTAAATTTGTATCTGTAAATACACTTCTCTCCCTAGAATCTTACCACATCTGCTGCCCCCATATACTATACATTTCTCATGTATGATAGCTTGATATGCTGATACCATTTTTATGCTTGTACAAATATTCTACAGGCATATTGTCCTGGGTTCAGCTACAGCAGTCATTTTTTCTCCTTCTCAGTAGCTGGTGCAGTGCTGTGGTTTTGACTTTCAGTCTGGGAACAACGCTGGTAACACCGATGTTTTTAGTTGTTGCTCAGTAATGTTTACTCTGACCAAGGACTTTCTCAGTCTCATGCTCTGCCAGGGAGGAGGGGAAGCCAGGAGGAAGCAGAGACAGGACACCTGACCCAAACTGGCCAAAGGGGTATTCCATACCACAGCACGTCATGCCCAGTATATAAACTGGGGGGAGTTACCCGGAAGGCCCAGATCGCTGCTCGGGTCGGGCTGGGTATCGGTCGGCGGGTGGTGAGCGGTTGTGTCCTCTCCCCTTATTATTCCTCCTATCATTATTATTGGTAGCAGTAGTGGTTTGTATTATACCTTAGTTACTGGAGTGCTGTTATCTCAACTCGTGGGAGTTACATTCCTCCGATTCTCCTCCCCATCCCTTCAGGAGCGGGGGGAGGAAGGAAGAGGGGGGGAGTGAGCGAGCAGCTGCGTGGTTCCAAGTTGCCGGCTGGGCTTGAACCACGACAGTATGAAAACAAACAAAAATGCACCACAAAAGTTAAAAATCTTTACCTTCAAATGTGCTGACTGCTCCCAGCCTCTATGTAAAAAGACATCTAAGAGCATTAGAGCAGCTATGAAAGAACATTTTTTCCACCTAGTATACAAGGCAGGAAGCAGAAGTACACCTCAGCTTTACAGCTGGGAATAGTTGCAGAAGCAAAATTGTTTTCAGGTCTCCACTGCAATTGCAGGATCAGTTTATGTTTGGTTAGCATGGTATAAATATTTGGGGTATGCAAAGGGAAGGAAGAAGAAACAACAAGATCCCAAACAAACTGATGGAAGTAACAAGAATCTGTCAAGTCTCGGTGGGAATAGAATTACATTGTCATGACTATCTCACATACAATATTAGGATAAACTGCAGTGCATGGGACACTTTTTTGCCAGGCAAAGCTCTGTTCTCCAGCCTTGGGGCAGTTGCACTGTTTATGCTAACATAGCTCAAGTGGTAGAATGTGTGTTATGACAAGCCTGTTACACGCAGCCTTTTTCTCTTAAGTCTGCTGCAAACGTACCTGCTAAGTTTCATTAAAATCTCTCTGTGAATGACCTTCTACACAAACTATAAATTAATCTATGCACTTCAGCATATGCTTCAGCTCAGGGTATTTTGTGCCAAGGGTAGGTGTCAGAGCCTGGGTTTGAGGGACTGGTGAGTGCAGGAAGACATGTGGGGGAGATATGAAGCTGTTGTCAGGACGGAAGCTGCCGGGCTGCTGAGTGTGGCTTTATGTGAGAAGAGAGCTCCAACTTCACTCACTGTAACTTTTGCAGATGCCAAAGGACCTGCTTTTGGCTGCTTCCTTGCAAGGTGATCCAGAAGGCACCTACCACACCAGCACTGACTCAGGCTGACACGGGTGCGGGGCACAAGGCTGCTCTGAGGGAAGGCACTGGCTTGGCCCCAGCGGCTGGTGGGTCACTTGGCTGCCAAGCATCTGATGATGTGGGTGTAGCAGAAACCTTCATGGATCTGAAGCCAACTAAAGTTAATATAGTGTACAATATAATTCTATGGGCCTTGGTCAGCCCCTGAGAACACTGCTACTTCTGAACATGGTCTAACATTTACCACTGCACTTCTCCAGGCTGATAAATGCTGTTTCAATATATATCTTTACAGTCAGATTTATGACATTAAGGGAGCTTTGGAGTACAGCTACTAAATCTCTTCCTAACATCCCAAACTCAGAAAGTAGGCACCGTTTCTATTTAGGATTATTGGGCTTATTCAAAAGTACTCACACTGTGCAACACCAGACTGTCACAGCCTCCACAGCTTGTACCTGACCTTCTGCACTCTCACAATATCCCAAGCAATACAAGTGTTGGAGGATGCCACAGAGCTCAGTTGGAAAGCATTCTCACCACGGTCTCCATGAAAGCATTCAGAGCTGAAGGAAGCCAAGCAGTCCCCTCCCCACATCCATTCACTACGATCAGAAGCCTCAAGCCCTTGCTGTGGGACCACAGGCAACAGGCACATAATGAACCCTCACTGCCAAACAGCACGGTGTTGCTGGCCCCCCATGACACCAATCTACAAGTATGGGCTAAAAACATGCCTCCCCCACTCTCACCACAGCTCACATTCTGTCCTGAATTATCCGACTGCTGACAAGCCCAAGAAGGGATCAGCTTCTTGACTTGTGTGGTCTGATGAAGGCTAAGATTACAAATCTTCCTCCAGATAGTCCCTAAGTGAGCCATGCAAGGAAGAAGGGAAAAAAAGAAAACAAAAAATGAAAGGACAAAAAAAAGGGGGGGGGGGGGGGGGAGGTGCGGCAAGGGAGAAAAAGCTTCCAACAGAGCCTGGTAACATTAGCCAGCCTCAAGCCAAAATACAATGTTCCTCAGGTTACAGTGTCAGCTGAAAAGCTCTCTAACTAGCAATCAGGAGAATGGATTTCCAACCTTTGTAAAGATTAAAGATGCTGCTCATGACTTTAGATTAATACAGGGCTCCTTGTGTACCCAGTTACAGCATAATCAATAGGGAAATGGGAATGGCATCTGAAAGAATGAAGCTGTTAGTTCTAGAGACAGCCACTGCCATATGGCACTGCTCTTGAAATCCACTGAATAAGGCTACTCACCCTCTCCCTCTACCCAAAGGCATCTCCTGCAATTAATCTACAGAGCAACCCCCTGTAAACTCAGGCTCCAGGTTCTCCACTAGCAAGTCAGCTCTACATATTCAGAAATCAAACCCAATTTAAGAAAACTTAGATATACATCCTTAAACAAAAATTGATTATGATGAGTAGAGTAACCAATCCAGTGGCCTCTTAAAACACCTTGTAAGAATTTCAGCAATCACTGATTAAGTAAACATGTTACAAAATGTACATACCTGCATAATTCATGCAAACTGAAAAAAAAAATAATCTACTTTTTGTTATTTATTGACTGACAAGCTGACATCTGGATTTAGATTTAAAACAAATTAAAAAAACCCAAACAAACAAGAATAGTGTCAACATCATCCTGGAAAGATGCTTCCAGTGAAACAGCAGGGAAGTGGGAAAAAAAGAGTTGTTATTGTACTAGCTTATATTTATTTTTGTCAGGATAGCTGAAAGCTACATATCCAGGAGGGAAGGGGGAAAAAAAAAAAAAAAAAAAAAAAAAAAAGAATTAAATCCAGCTTCAATTGTGAGATAGAAAGCTCTCCTACCACTGCATTAGCTTATACTCCTCGGTTTCATTTACAGAGTGTGGGTCTTATTAATTTAAATATAATATTAGTCTCTAGTCACCTCTTGTATATATCTCTACTCCTTCTGATTCACAGAGACCTGGTCAGTTCCTTCAGAGTTTACTTTGTTCTTCTCTGAAGTAGATGGGGCACATGCTAAGGAGCACTCTGTCTTGAAATTAGCACCAAACCTCATTATTTCTAATGCTGTAGCAGAAGAGCCACACTGAGATGGAGACAGAGTGGGAGAGCAGAAAGAGTCTGAGCAGATCAGTAGTGATTAAAGGTGCCTCTGCGGCTTTAGGCTGGATTCACAAAGCATAGCAATATGAAGCATTGTGTCTGTCCTTCGCAGACAGCTCCCATCATAGCAGTATGTGGAACCTGGACCTTGGAGCTATGGCAGTAGATAAGCCATGAGGAGCAAAGTGGACACCTTGAGCAGTGATACCTAGCAGATGAACCACAAAACCTCACAAAGAAAAGCTGCCAAACATGAGGTTTTATCTTGTGGTTGTAAACCCCCAGACCTATGTTCTACCAGAATTCACTCATTAGATCCTCCCTAACTGCTAAGGCAGTTGTACCATTCTCTCTACATAGCAGCAAGACTACGCTCTTTAGGCCAACAGCACTTGGCAGAGCAGCCTTCTGGGGGGTTAAAACCTTCACCTCCTCAGAAGCTGCACTGTCTACCTTCAGAGGCATGGCAAGACGCACTACATTCTTGCAGAAGATGTGCTGATGAGCAGCCACACTGTTACTGTGGGCCAAAGTCCAACTCAGCAGAAGCAGATGTAAGCATGGAGGAGTTCTGGGTGAGGTGACATCAGTGCTGTCACCATCCTTCTCCAATGCAGCTGAGGTTAGGCAGCTACTGAAGAGCAAGGGAAGTATGAAGGCTGCCACAGGAAAGGTGGGGGAAGGCTGCAGAGCTGGGAACTGGTGACTGAAATCACCTTCTGCATGCCTTCATGTTGTGGCCTTAATTGACTTGGCTGGTAGAAACACATCTTAATTGTTGAGGTCAATGACCTGTGCAGGGAACCCAAGTTTCTCCTGGCCTTACTGAACACCATCAGGTATAGGCTGTTTTATGCCAAGGCCACTTGTTGCAGTAGCACCACCAGCCAGAAGGACAAGTCCCCCTTTTGGCACAGAAATGTCATTTACTGGTCTCTTGCCACTCACCTCTGAATATGACTAATCTTGTGTGGGAAATGATCAATTGTCATGGGGCATGAAGACAACCAAAGACAAGTCCCCCAACTCAACTGACCTAATTTAAAACATCCAAGACCAGACTTCCAAAACAGAGATTGTCACCTTATATGGCTTCTTGAAATTCACTGCTTCTAGGTCTAGATTTAGATATTCCATATGTTAAGTTAGAATAGACAAATTCTCCTCAAAGATCATATGGGCTTTGTTGCAGGTCCAGGAAAGAAAGAAAGAATAAAGAATAAAGGAAGTAAAAAAGACAATGAAAAAGGAGGGGGAAAAAAATGAGAAGCAGCAGCCACCAAGTAATTAAAATACTAATAAAATGGGACAGAATCTCCAGGTATGAGCAGAGTAACAAAGACACAAGAGCCCTATGACATTGCACTACTCAAGTCTAGCAAGAATACTAGACATGTAAACAAAACTGCACTTGCAAACTGGAAGCTGTATGTAAGGACCCAATTTCTATATGCCAACAGACCATTTTGGAAGCACACAGTGGCCCCACTTAGTATGTTTAAAGTGGAGAGGGGTTTTTGTTACTCATACTTAAAGTTTACAGGTAGAAATACAGTTGCACTGCACATTCAAATTGCTTGACATAATTTTAATTTCAAGCATTTTAGCTATTTTTACAACTAGATACTAATAACCAGAACTGTGGCTCCAGCTCATAGTCTTTGCCTGAAATTATTTCATGTATTTTATCAACACTACACAAGCTACATGTAAAATCTTCAAGGCTTTTCCAGAATTGATACTAGAACACCAGGATCTTCTGTTTTTAAATATTTACAGAGTCTGCATTGAGGACTCCACTGATTACCAGAGAGACTGGCAGTTTGAACTTACTGGGAAGTCCAACTCCCCCTCCTTCCCCTTCTCCACCAGTTTTAAATGCTTTTGGTGTTAACTAAACCCAGCATTTCATATTGTAATTTAACTCGCTCTCCCATGTTACTATCCATAGAATGTTTTCTGGCATGGTCACAGAATTCCACCAGAGTCCTTTTTTGGCATCCACTTCTATAGCATTTTGTGAATTTATTATGTGAAACTTAAGGGACATGGAAAAAGAAGGATTACAGAGATATCACTTGGTATCCAGTGCAGATATAACTGTAACGCAGTCTGATGTGTGTGTATGCATTCAGAGTTTTCATGTCTTTTTTTTTTTTTTTTTTAATTAAACAGTAGAATACACTACTGCAGATTAAGGTAATTTTATTTCTACGGAGAGTTATACCTGCACAGCTAGAACATTTTACACCATCTTTCATAACAGTTGTGAATCTTTCATTCCCCACCCAACCTCTTGCCCCTGCTCCCAGCCAGGCTTTGTACACAACTGTTTTCACATTTATTCTTGGCAGCACTATCAATCAGCCATGTTAGATATGTAAGGTGTTCCCAGCACTCTTACACACAAATATGCACCAACATGTTTCTGTCCTGAACTCTGTTATGGCTAGTTACCTCATGTTCATATTAGCATTTAAAAAATTTACATAGAACTTCTCCTTTGCTACTCTATAATGTACAAAATTAGCTTTCAGAGGACAATACAAAAATAAGTCTCAAAGATTTGAAGCCATTACAAAGTACTCCTCTGAATCACATTTAGAAATGTTTTTAACTTCAAGAAGGGAATTTGCAACTCAATGAATAAGTAATTTTGACTCCTTCCTGACATCATCAGCCCCAAACAGAAAACACAAAAATAGGCACTTCCTATACTCTCCTTGCCCTAGTCCCCAGTTCAGGCTGAGCCAAGAGTGCTTGGTAGAACCTGAATGAGGGAAGCAAAGCAACAGAATCACAAAATGGCTGAGGTTAGAAGAGACCTCTGGACGTCATCTTGCCCAACCCCCTTGCTCAAGCAGGCCCACCTAAAGCTCTTTGCCCAGGACCACGCCTAGACAGCTTTTGAGTATCTCCAAGGTGGAAGACTCGACAGCTTCTCTGGCAACCTGTGCCAGTGCTGAGCCATCCACATAGTGAAAGTGTTTTCTGATGTTCAGATGGAAGTTCCTAATGCTTTTTCTCATTTCTTTTGGAGCAATCTATATCTCTGTGCAGGTGATGGTATTTAGCAAAACAAATGCAGCAAACTGAGCAAGGTGCAAATCCCATCCAGAGTTCAAAACACCATTTGGAACATGATTCCTGAAGACTCCCTGTCTTTACGTATACTTGCTATGCTGGCACCTGGGAGTCCAATGTGAAGACTTATCATAGCAACCACAACTACTAAAAGTCATTCTCCCTTATTCCCACAAAAGCATAAATCCTCAGGCTTCCTTTACAGTGACAGAACAGAGATTACATACTGTACATGTACAAACTGGGCTCAGAACACATGATCATGTCTACTGTCAAATGCATTGCAGCATACTCCAAAACAGGAGCTCTCCTGGGTTCAGCTACAGCAGTCATTTTTTCTCCTTCTCAGTAGCTGGTGCAGTGCTGTGGTTTTGACTTTCAGCCTGGGAACAACGCTGATAACACCGATGGTTTTAGTTGTTGCTCAGTAATGTTTACCCTGACCAAGGACTTTTCTCAGTCTCATGCTCTGCCAGGGAGGAGGGGAAGCCAGGAGGAAGCAGAGAGGGGACACCTGACCCAAACTGGCCAAAGGGCTATTCCATACCACAGCACGTCATGCCCAGTATAGAAACTGGGGGGAGTTACCCGGAAGGCCCAGATCACTGCTCGGGTCGGGCTGGGTATCGGTCGGTGGGTAGTGAGCAATTGCGTCCTCTCCCCTCGTTATTTCCCTTATCATTATTGTTATTGGTGGTAGCAGTAGTGGTTTGTATTATACCTTAGTGACCGGACTGCTCTTAACTCAATGTGTGGGAGTTATGTTCTTCCGATTCTCCTCCCCATTCCTCTGGGAGCGGCGGGAGGAAGAAGTGAGGTAGTGAGTGAGCGGCTGAGTGGTTCCGAGTTACCGGCTGAGCTTAAACCACTACAGGAACGAATGTGCAAACTGGTACAGTGCAGCCCCATGAGAAATACTCTGCTTGGGTGGGAAGCAGCCATTGTCCTGCTGACAGATTTGGGAGACTGCCTCTAGTCTTACGCCTGTTTTTGATTTAGTGCATTTAAATGCCTTTCAGGTCTCATCCCTACAAAGTAATTCTGACGTCATGTTTCATTTGCAGCTTTTAGCACATCATTCAAGACAAATCCAAGAAACAGTTTACCTAGGCCACTATGTGCGATGTCTCAAAGCATTTATTAGGGTAAAGCAAGTAGTCTGCAATTTGGTGACTCCTCATGTAGCCATACAAGGCTGGAAAGCACTTCCACGGGGAGGGACCTATTGTAGCTGTAATGGTTCATAATGTGCAGTAATCTATAAGAATTCTGTCCCTTTGTCTTCTGCAAAAGACTATTCATTTCCTATTTAAAAAAGTCTGTGAAAACAGAAATGGATAGTACAAGAAACTGCCAAGATGATAGTTTGAAGTGATGTCACAGCACTCTGGTGTGTGGAAAATGGGAAGAAAATGGGTGCCATAGCTCCCACTGAGCTGTAGAAAAGCTTGGCCAGCAAACATGGTTCCCAAATTCCAACACTGCAGTCCCATGGCACCCTGTTCACAGCTTTGGAGCTCCCCAATTTGGACCACTGAGTGTTGACACCAGTACAAAATTCAGATTTCAAAATATATTTGCTATACCATTCTCTTAATTCTGCTCTCAGTGAAGCAGAGACACTATGCAGACAAACAGCTGTGGGTGCCAAGTTCCCTTCAACACATTCCTGTCCCTCTGAGCTCCCCAGGGTTTCCAGCTACCAGAAGCTTTTCAAAAGTCAAGGTACCACTGCAATATGTAAGTGGCTATAAAACTTAAAATAAAATAGAAATCCTATAAAGGTAAAAATAATTGTAGACTGTTCTTGTATTGTTTGGGTAGGGGAGACAGGAAAGAAAAGCACAGTAACAAATCCAGATATTATGCAACTTATTACACAAACATCTTTTCTTGATTATGTTTATTAGAGAGCTCCCATCCAAAACCTCAAATTACCCTGATTTAAAACACATTAGGCTTGGCTTTTCTAATGTAAAATACTAACTGAAAGAAACTAAATCTTGCAAGAGCAAGAAAGAATCCAATTTTTGCCTCTAACTATAAACAACTTGTATTGCAGTAAGACAAGAGCAGGTCTTTAGGTCTTTAAAGTACTCTACATCTTTTTAAACACTCAGGGCCTGGTTTTGCTCACACTAATTCCATTAGGACCAAATTCCGGGACTTCATCTCTTCCCATTTTTCCCCCCAAAAGTCCCCAGGTTTTTCTTTCCTCCTCCATTCTTTACTACACAAACATGCAACAACTCTACTTTTTTTTCCCAGTCTTTTGTAAATAAAACAAACTCTCATAAAACATAGGATTGCTTGTATATGGCACTTCAAACTACTATCAGTGAATGCAGCACACACCAGTTACTACTAAGAAAATGCTAGAAGATCACTGCATGCTAAGAATTAACTCCCTTCTCCACTTTCTCTGCAAAATGGAGAAAATAATGTTCTCACTTAAAATTAGAGAAGTTTAAATTAGGAAAAATGAGGTCGGATCATTTTATTTTCTCTTTCCAAGAGGAACAAACAGAAAATCAAATTCCTGGGGCCCTCTTTTTTACAAGTGTCTCCTTACATAAGCAAACTTTGATCGAATACCTGAGCAAATTAATACCATCCAGTTAGTTAGTTGTTTCCTCAGTGTCCACTTCTTCAAAACAGCTCATGAACAGCCTCTCAATAGAGGTGTAGTTTGAAAAGCTCCATAACTTGAAAGTCTGGAGCAGGGGCACTTCCAATTTTTACTAGCAGAGCTTCTAACCAACATCCTGGCAGCTCAGCTGTGCAGGTATTGAAGATTTTAAAAGATAATTTATTATTCTAGCTATGATGCAAAAGCATTACCATTAACAGATGAAGGGTGTTAATTTAAGTGAAACAAACACTAATGAGCAGACATGATGGAGGATATTTTGTTCTACATTCTACTACACTCACCACAGCAGTATGCAAGCATCTTTCAGTTGTAAATTAAACTGTATTTTCATCTTTTGATGAAGAAGCACATGAAATAGATTATGAACACTTCTTTTGACATAATAAGTATTTATACCAACAGACATCAACCACAAAAATCACAATATACTCAGAGAAAATTAAGTCAAAGAAATGCCTTTGTCTGAAGAACAGGCTGCAGGGAGACTTACAATGAATTTTTCATCCTCAGGTTAGGTGCACAAGGACTATGTCTTCATTAAAAATAAGCACTTTATGTAGTTTCACTCTGAAGAGTAGTCCTGGATCGTCAGTATTTATTCAAGAGTTTTATTGTTTTAGGTATGCTAAGCCCACAACTGAGCACTCCAGGTTTGACGCTGTAGGTCATCAGAAGTAAGTCCAAAGAGAGGAGGACAGGTTGCATTGCCAAGAAGCTATGCTTCAGCAGAAGCAGAAATGCTTCTGCAATAGTAGAAATACGTCAGACTGAAGGCTTTGTATATTGTGCACTTCTCTACGCATATCCATTTCACCTTCTAATCTGAAGAAAATTAAGCCGAGCTTAAATCTTTAGGGTACAAATAAAAGCTGAAAGATACAGATCTATGCCTCCCAAGCTACGTTCCATGCAGTACATACTAGCTAATAGATACCTCTCAAATTCTGATATTTCCCCTACTGCATTCGCACTCAAAATAAAAATTAGAAAAAGAAGAAAAAAAAAAAAAAAGAAAAACAAGTTTTAAATCTCTGCTTTTATCTAGAAGTGTCTCACAAACCCACAGACTAGCAAGGATGCACTGCAAGTTCTTCTTTCTCACATTACCATATAGACCATCACTGCATTCAGCACATGACCAAAGCCCAGACATCAGGAAACAGAGGGATACCACACTAAACACAAAACTAGAAGCAGTTATACCTCACTTGAAAGCCAGATCTTGCCCAACTGGCAAATCAACTAGCACTCACATATGTGGAGTGAGTACATTTCCTTCCCCCTCCCCACTCGCTTCAAAAAATCCCTCAATGAGCTGATGAGATATCCAGTTTTCTCTGTCTGGAGTAAGATTCATAGTGTCTTACAAAGCAGGCTGTTAATATAAGACTAGAAACTCAACATTGCAAGGGGAAAACAATAAGTGAGTTGGAATGGAATTGATGCAGGAAGTTGAAGTAAATGGAAAAGAAAATCAAAACAGTCAGCAAGGTGGAACTTCATTGAAAGGCTCATTCATTACATCAAAAGTTCAGCATAGAAAGCATTAACCTTCCTGACCTGGAAGCTGTGATAAGCTCCTTCATTTAGGGATCCCTCAATGACAAGTCCATCTACTTTGGAGATAGGATTTTATTAGTGCTCCTAAAAGACAAATACCTAGGACTCGTTTCTGCTGGTGCAAGCACACCTTTCATCTAAAAAATCAACGATGAGTCTGAGAACTGCATCTTTAAATCAGAGTAGTCCACAAACTCAATGGACTTAGGGGCACAGTCATAAATCAAGTTGAACGATGTTGTGACTTTCATAGTTCTGATACCACAGTTTTCACCTCCCCTGAGAAGCTGACAACTACACATATCCTCAGAAAGACACAGCTAATAGTATTAGCAGTTCCTCAGTGACACAGCACTATAACAAAGAATTTGCACAGGTAACAAATATTAGGCATTGAAACAGTCTGTATGTCTCGAAAACTTTCAATTCAGGTCATATCTGAACAGCATTTGGACAGCATCATAAAGCCATAAACAGAAGGTATACACAAAGATGGGATACTCTAACATCACTTCATCCTAAGCCCACATTACAGTTAGAGGAGAAAGACAGGTAACTTTTACAAGTGCCTGAGTTTGTAGAGTCACCTTTGGAGGGCTGTGCCTCTCTCCACTGACTATAAAAACACCCTAAATCAAACGAATGCAATACTGCATGTACTTTTTGTGTTACATGGCTAAAACACTGAAACATATTCTAAGTAATTTTCTCCACAGAAAAAGAAAAATTGTGGTTTATTTACATGAATTCTTAATTCAAACCCCAGCCCAGAATCCCTTAAACATGAGGAGAAAAAAGCACAAAGACCTTGCCTTAACCATCTCTGCTTAGTCTCTCTCAGAAGTAGGGGCACTCCATATGACTTTAAATGACACCTATGCAGAGGCAAGGTCAAAGGTAATACAAGCAGAAAGAAAAAATGTACTTAATTTTACAGGAGAAAACTTAAAAAACCAATAGAGTGTAAAATAAATAATATACCTTTTTCTTCTTTTAAAAGGCACATGGATAAAATTTTAGGAATCGGCCTAGTACAAGATAAATTCCATAGCCTACGCCAATTTATTTCAGTTCAGACTCTTACATTACAATTCTCAGACCATTTTTTCACTTTGAAAAACAGCACCAAGATAAAACGGCTCTTGAGATCACTACACTAAGCACATTTTTATGTTCTGAAGAATCATGCAGTAATGTGAAATACAAATCACAAAGAGAAAACATACTCTTAGCTTATGTACAAAAGAAATGTGATTTCTATCTGTTAGCTCTCATACTTTAAATCAGCTTAAGCAGTAAAGTATAACTCCACCTACTACTCAAAAGATCAAAGGCTAACAGGACGGTTTATGTCTAAGCATCACTTACCTGGCTCCTAAATAACCAGAAAGCTAGTCAAAAAAAAAAAAAAACATACCCATTGAAGTGTTCAGACTAATCCAAATGAATAACAGAAGTGGTGTAGCACCCCTGAGATGATGAATACTGACCTTGGACCCCCATTTGTAAAAGATTAGAAAATAAAGCACAGTCAGGCATCCCTGCTCCTCTAGCCCAAGTAAGTAATGACAGGACATACGGGAGAAGGACAGGCTCTGTCATGAGAGGATGAACCCACCACTGCTGTGGCAGCTTTATTTATATCTGAGAAACATCTAGATATCACAGCCAGATTAAACTGAGAGCTTGTGCAGGAGCCAAATCCACATCCTATACAAGGCCATCAATTGTCTTCAGCTAAACTAGGATGCCTTCAAGATTGTTCTGTTAATATTAAACAACCAGGAAATTTAATGTTTCTGTTCTTTGCCCTGTCTTAATTTGCTGTTCATTATAATTAAAGCTATTTACTAAAATGAAATTATTATTGTGAAGACGACAAATACCTGAAAATCTACCTTAAACAGTAAATACCTTAGAATTAAATATAGATTTCTGAATTCCACAACAAACAATAATCTCAGCAAATCTGATGAATGAAATGTTGATGATTCCCTGGGATGCAGAAGCATGATACCATGTAACATAGACGTTACATAGGAGCATAGAAAACAAACAGAACAAAAAACAACAAAACACCACCACACACATACCCCTCACACATAAATAGAACACAAACCCTCACAGCAATCCAAAACAGGAAGGCAAACAACACTAGTGTATAGAAAGCATCACTGTAAAATTGAAAATTTACAGAGCAGTGTGGATAAAACTTCTGGAATAAATGCAGTTCCAGCCAACATGGAAGTGGTCTTTTCTGCTGGCTGTGGATTGATTTTCTCTAGGCTTATCCTTGAAAGCAATATATCTTACTGAATGCATCTCTCTTTCACTACTGTCGTCAAGAGCAGTGGATTAACAATTTATCATGGTTTTACAGCACAACAAAACTGCTTCAGCTTTAGCATCATTCACAGGGTGGGCCCTTGCAAATGTTGTGACTTCAGCATCTGCTTACAGAAAGAAAAGAGAAATACTAACGTTTTGAACTGCCTACAAGAAAGCCGGACAGGGACTTCTACACGGGCAATTAGGGATTGGACATGGGGAAATAGCTTTAAACTGAAAGAGAGTAGATTTTGACTGGACATTAGGAAGAGATTCTTCACTGTGAGTGTGGTGAACAGGTTTCCCAGAGAAGCTGTGACTGCCCGGTCCCTGGCAGTGTTCAACCCAGGTTGGACAAGGCTTGGAGCAACCTGGTCTAGTGGAAGGTGTCCCTGCCCATGGCAGGGGGGGTTGGAACTAGATAATCTTTAAGGTCCCTTCCAACACTAACCATTCTATAATTCTATGATTCTTTTTCAGATTCAGAATACACAAACCATTTTTTTTATGACATTAGGCTTTTTACTCTGTCTCTCTGCACCTTTCTATTGACTGACAAGGCAGATTTTCCATGTTCCCACTCTGATTTAGAAACACTGTCACTCTTTGGTGCAAATCTGATATAGATATTGGTATTTGCACATAAAACAGTCAAGTACCATTTTTTATTGTAAGTATCGGGCAGAAGGTGGAGGTCCTGCCTGCGTAAGCTAGTACAGCTTCAATTAAAACTCAGTTTTCATTGACCTGCCCCACAGAGATGAAAAGCAAACTAGCCTTCCCATACCCCAAAGAAATTCTAAGGACTCACTCAGCCCTCCATTATGAAAACATGCACACGCATACTGCAGGACTAAGATTCTTTAAATCAACATGGAAAATAAACAATAGACCTCCCAGCTGATACATTTCTGACTGGACACCTTCTGAAAAATAGACAGCATTAAACTGGTAACAATCCCCTAATATGAGGCCAATATTAACTGAAAGTAATAGTCACTTAACCATTTTACAGTGACACAATATCCTCATATTAAAAAAAGCTGTTCTACTTAAGTGTGGCCTACATCTATTACATATTTTGATTTTACAGTTTGGGTGTCATTTCTCAGACTATATGCAGGCTCTTCAATAATTCAACTTCACAGTGGAATACTTCTGGAAATGGGGAAAAATGACATTTAATAAGCACCTTTATATAGAGCCTACAATCCAGTGCTGCCTACAGCTGGGCAAATTACACTAACTTAACTGAAACAGAGCAGGCCTAGCTAAAACTTGGGTGGGAAATAACCTGGGAATTAATGCACTGGGGAAGAAAAAAAAACAAACCAACAACCACACACTACTGAATATTGGGCCACCACTGAACACCTGATGAACAGGAATTAAACTGAAATTAGCTGTGTGCAATGGCATATTTAGCTACAGGGAGATGAGCATTGCACTCAAGACATGTTACAACCTAAGCCTATCATCTTTGTCACACTAGCGCAGGAACAGCAGCATTAAGTAGCAGAAAGGTTACCCATATTAACACTAAGAATCAAGATTCTACTCATCTTCAGGTCTTTATGGACAGATGGCATGGTCAGAAAAGGCAGGAAGTTAAAATTGTTATCCCCCAAGTTTCTTCAAATGTCACACCAGGGGAACCTGAATGGTGCTGAGAAGAATAAAGAAGTCAGAAAGAACCAACCTGCACTACCTTCCTAAAAGATAGTTTTACTGCCAGCTCAGCAGCCCAAGGTCTCATGTCTCCCATGCTTACTTGCAGAGCTCCCTTCTATTACTCATCAGCATGATCCCTGCAACTCCTGGGCCCTTCCCCAGCAGGGCTCAGCTACCCCGAAAAACCCCCAGAGGCTGGAGGTCAGAAGGCACACCACTTCTACAGCTGAATACAATGACCTTTCCAAGACATGCCTGTTTTATGGGATTTGCAGGGTTAGGTTGCAGTCTAAATAAAACATGGCAAAGTAAAATGAAGATAAACTGGCTCTGGTATATAAGAGGATGAGGAGAAGTGTTGCCGAACAGGCCACTACGTTTATATACCCAGCTGCAGCTCAACTGAAATTCTGAAATGGAAATTGAAAATTAATTGAGGAGGTTTATCTACAGAATTGTAAAAGGTGCTATGAAGAGGCTGATGAACTGCTGCTTAAGTAGAGTGGCTGTTCATGTTTGTATGCAGCTTTAAAGACCCAGGTCTCTACGTGCCAAAAATGCGAGAAGCATGGAAAATGGCGCAAGCAGCAGCATAGGACAAATAGTTCCCATTGCAAAAATAGTGCTACACACATCAGCCTCTCCTCTTATTGCACTTCTTCTCAATTAATTCCTCTTGGCTTCAGCGATACTAACACAGTGGGCTGAGCACCAGCCAAATTGTTCACAAATTCCAATTCAAAGCAGCAATACTGATAGTAAAAATGTGGGGAAAGGGTGGGAGGGAAGTTGGGTTGAAAATGGAAATCCATCAGCCTCGTCTTTATCATTCATCACTAAAAACTTGTTTCTAAGTTGTCTTCTGCAGTGGTGGAGACTTAGTATTTGACTTTAGAAGTAATTTCTGCAGAGCAATCAGGCTCCCCCTTCAGAGGGGACCACGAGACAGGTCTCAGGAATTATATCTGGGAAGGGTGTATGGAACCTTGTAGACTTTTTCTTTAGTTTCCACCCTGGGTGGGCAGAGAAGTAGGCTAAACAGTGGTTTCAGGCACGAAAATGAATTGTTTGTGCTCTGCAAGCCTGTTAAAAGGAGTCACTGTGTTAATTTTCCTTTTTTGTTTTGTTGCTTTTTCAATAAAGTTAGCATATTAATTATCTTATTGAGTACATAAGACATTATAGTAAAGAAACCTCAAAAAGTGCAGGTCGGGGTGAGACTGAAGACCCTCAGTCCTTGGTGCCAAGGTGCTTCCATGCCTGGTTGTTATGACTGGCACATGGCCAAAACCAGGATTTTCTTGCTGGTGGGTTTGAGGACTTTTTTTATTTTTCTATGAAAACTGAGCAAGCAACATGTTGTCTCTGCAGTTCAATAGGCTACTATTTACACTGAGACAAATGCAGAGCTGTAAATCCCACCTGAAGTCTAAGTGCATTATTAATGGCAGGTCACATCTCTGCTGTTGCCCTATCCTATATCCCAGCTGCAATGCTGCAATGCCCACAATTCCCCTGTTGGCCCTCAGGTAGGGTTTATTCTCCCCCTTCCTCTCCCAGCTACACTAAACCATCTGTGCTAAAGTGAAATGGCTCTCTGCCTCTTATAGATAGCATTTATGGCTGCCCTTGGAACACATTAGTTGTACCAGAGGGATGCCATTTCAGCATCTTCACTCCTTACAATTTTATTAGCATCTGGCAGTTACTGACTGTCCCTCAAGCAGAAAAACGAATGGGTACAGAATGGTGCCTCTGAAACAGAAAGATTATCTGTAAAATTACGGGGGCTGGGAGGGGATTTAGCTGAAAGACAGTCTGCAAGGTTTCTTCTCGTAAAGTTCACTGGCAAAAAACTTCCACTTTAAGAAACAGCAGTGAATTACCATCAGCTTCATGGTAAGTAGGTACGTCCTTTGCAAGTGGCACCGAATTCATCAAATCTGATTTTTACCACATGCAGAACACAGCCCAGCCACCTGCAGACATGTCTCAGCCTCAGGAGGCAGGGGCTCTCAGCCCAGCTCTGGGACAACAGGCTGCTGTCAAATCATTGGAAAAAGTCAACAAGATTCCCACAGTTACACTACAACTTCACCCCCATCACCACCACTCTGCATACATCTCAGTTTTTCACCATAGCTCCTTTAAAATTGTGTCTACATTTCTATTTTACATGTTCTGGTTCAGCCCTTTGACTTCCCTCAAAACCATAAATATCTGGCAATCAATCATTTTTGTCCCAGTGCAAAACACTTTATGATGTGCAGGTGAGGACTGAACTGGGTATCAGACTGGTTCTTCCAGGATGCATTCACCAGATTAAAATTTAAAGAGAAAATCTTAGTAATGAGAAACAAAACTGTAATTCACAAGAAAACACCACCTTTTTGTTGCACAAAACGGTAGGGCAGATCAGAGGCAAGGGGGGAAAAGGAGGAGCTTTGAAGGAAACAGGTCCAGCGCTTTGTCATGTATCCTCCGATTCTTCACCTAATATGTCTCAAACACTGATTCTTAAACAGTCTGTAGAAGAAAAGGAACAAGTCTGACTGTATTTTAGGTGTTCTTGGTAGCACATTATCCACTCAACACAGTTAAGCAGTAAAACTCAGTTTTACTGATCAGTTAAAACTGGGTTCATGGCTCTGTCACAAGAACAGTACAAAAGCGATCTAGGCTGCTGTGCTTCTCTTAAGCACAGGACTTTCAAAAGACACAGCAAATCCAAGGTACCAATAAAATTTATGTTGATGCCAATGACCAAACAATTCAGTGAACAGTGAAATTCCTACCTTGTCTTCTGATG
>NW_009933221.1:6063-35813 GCF_000696875.1 Nestor notabilis | reverse complement strand
TCCGAATCCAATCCCCCCCCTCCCTGCTGATAGCTTCTGCAGTCAATATCTACAATGTAACCAGCAAAAAAGCCTATCCAACAGTTTTCCATGCAAGACAGGCATTTGGAGGACAAATGCAGAACAGCAGAGCAGCCGGTTCCAAAGCAAATGCTATTTCCGACACTACAAAGTTCTCTGTCTTCTGTGCCCACCTGCCCATCAGAAAAAAGTCTGCATGTTTGTATAAGGCTTAGGTAAGAGAAATGCTGTTTTCTATCATCATACTCTTATGCAGAATAAATACCACTGCAACACCAAGAAATACGCTCTTGCTCATTTGCTCAGGGAGAGGAAAAGTCTTATCTCCTCATGCAAAATGGCTCCTAAAAGTGCAAGCTTTCTACAAAGTCTGGTGGTGGGCACTCTGCCTCGCTCAGGCTAGGTGACTTAAGCCTGTATTTGTTACGAACATACTTACCCCAGTACTCTGACAACACATTTCATTCCCTAGGATCTCTTCTCATTTTCCTCAGATGTTGCACCTCAGACTCCAGGAAAACATTTTCCCTATGGAAGTTGTGCAAACACTTCCCACAGCAAGTTTGCTCTGACAATGGCACTATCCCACAAAAAGTTTGATTAAAAAAAAAATAAAAAATACCAAAAAAAAACCCCGAAACAAAAAAAACAAAACCCAAAACAAAAAACACTTGACACTTCTGACTGCATGGGTGTATGGGGAAGGAAATCAGCAGACCCCAGGTAGTCAGGGGCCACATGGGTTTTGCATGAGCAGTTTGCCCTCTCATGGCTACAGAAACAACAGAGTTTCTTCTATAAAGGACAATTTAAGGGGTAGAGTGAGGACCTACACACTATTGGACAGGCAAGGTTCTTTAAGCCTACTAATGGCAAAGTTCACATGGAGCACATTTTACATTCACATAATATTTGTGGGATGGTTTTCATATCTAATCTTCTCTAAGATTTCTTATTTCATCTTAGCAAGATGCGATTTTATTTAGAATATTGAAAATGTAAATAATTGCTGATTTTTTTTACCATCCCCCCATAAGTTTATTCTAAAATGAGAAAACTCAGCTAACCTGATAGAAAAGAACACCATAACAGGATTTGATCTCACTTCCTTTTACATGTGAAACAAAAACAGTTACTCCAGGAGACTTTGAGAAACACTTATGGAAAATTACAGGTGATGAATAACCCACAGGAAGATTCATTTTGTTCTCTGAATGTAATTCTGAGAATTAGAAAAGAAAGGCTACTAGATCAAATCACATTTTGGTTCCCACCAAAAGCTTTATTCATTCTAGTTCCCATGATACTTTCCATCTGTTTGCTCCAAGCCTACCTTCATCAAGTAAAAAAAAAAAACAAAACAAAACAAACAAACAAACAAAAAAAAAAGACTGATGAATCTGTAAGCAGATCAGATACTTTAATTGGTTTTGCTCAAGCTATAAGTATTTCTGTCACAAATTCAAAGAACAAATCCCATTTGCCTGGCTCACAAACACTGTCCTGCTGTTTTCCTTGGACTACCAACACAAACAAAGAAAACAACACTTTTCTAAGAGGAATACAAAATTGGTATTTCTTTCTTATTTTGTCATATTTTTTAAACATAACAAAGAGCCAAAGCAGAGCCCTTTCCAACAACCCATCTCCCTTCAATGAGAACTACAGGACAGCCACCGTTGAGAAACAGAGAGCAAGGGGCACAGGCTCATTACATGTCATATTCTCTGTAAGAAATGGATCAATCAGCCCAACAGGACAGCAGGGCTTTACTAAAAGCAGCATCAACTGCATTACAGGTCTCTTTCTGTATCTCAGTCAAAAACTCCTGTGTCAATACATTTAAATGAAAAAAATCTAGATTTAGATTAGAAAGATTCAAGCCTTTGATGTCTGTTGCACACTACTGGATGTGCTGCACATCCTTCCAGCGTGTCTGTCCTTTTTAAATAATCAGGTGAAGGACTGTGCAACAACATTTCCACTACAAAAGAACAAAAATCCAAGACAAACCTGATCTGATCAAGTCATATATCACTTGCCTGTAACATATCCAATATACCCTCCTGACAAAGTCATCTGTTATCAAGTTTGTGCTGAAGACTTCAGGGATCACCTTCATCACAGCAGTTAATGGCTCAAATAAATTTTGTGGTGAAAGTCACAGGAATATTTTTTTCTTTTCTTCAAACTTCATATGCTAAGAAACATAAAATGCAGCAATTCAAGCCTTCCAAAAGGCGCACTGTAAGGATCCTGAAGACAGTCCCTAACAGTTCTTATTGCACAAAGCCTATATCTCTCCAATCCATAACTTTGTAACATCCCAGAGATGATGGGAATCACATACTGATATTAGGCAAACGCATCATGTGTGTGGTTGTTAATGTCAATGGCAGCTGGAGACAGTGCCACAGAACCACACCACTTCCCTCTAATCACTAGCAAGCATGCTGTGAGCCACATCTCAAGAACCACTAACAAATTGAAACCTAAAAAAAGCCAAAGAAAAGAAGAATTCTTTAACACTACCCTGTCATACTAAGCATGCTCCATATGTTTAAGATCTCCTGCAATCTTAAGACAATGAACTAATACCTTACATAGACCTGCATATTTAAAAAAAAAAAAAAAAACACACAAAAAAACCCACAAAACCAAAAAACACCTCATCTTAGCAGAACCACTTTGTGTATGTATATATTTGACAGAATTCTAGCCACAGATATCTAACAACATAAAAATCGGGCAAGCAGCTCAAGTTAACATTTCTTTGGCTACCTTAGATTTCATGTGCACACATCTCCTGACACTACTGATGCCTCCATTCCCATTAACTCCAGTGCAAATCTTAACTGGCATTGTGCAAAGCTATCACAAGAAACCCAAAGCTAAAAGGAGCTGTAAAGTTGCAGAGACAAAGTTAAACTATAGAACTAAACCAGTTTTGCTCAAGCCATTGCAGTTCCACTAAGATGCCAAAGTAAAAGCCACCCTCTTTAAGGAAATTACTTTTAGGATTTATGTCATTTTAGTTTTATCACAAACTTGAGCAAACTGTGGTTGTGGACACCAGATGGATGTTTTACCAGTCCTCCAACTCTCCTTCCTTGAAGTTCTGGCCACAGTAAACAGACCACAGCATAGTTTTCTTCAAGCAAAACAAAAGCAGAATGCTATTAAAAGAAGAGTAGGAGCCCTAGATCTACTCTCACTTTTATTTCCCAGTTTCACAGGCTCTCCTGACTGACACCCTGCTGCCAAGTTACAGAAGTAGAGCGTAACACTTCCACATCGAGTTTCCATTTCAGAGGAAACCACAAAACCTCACAGACACACATACATGAACACAAGGACTATCTAGGTTTACATGAGTCTTGGTTTTCTTCTGTGGGTTTATACACAGTAAATAAAATCCCACAAAAAAATAAACTTAAGAAAAGGCACACTATCCACTACTATGCACTTTTAAAGTGAAAGGAAGCAGCCTGAATAAGAAACATATCCCTTTAAGTTTCACAAGGGTTGCCTTAAAAATAATTTTTGCAACAAGCTATTTTAATTTTTGAAACTAAACCACAGCAAACTAATTTTCAAACTGGAGTAGGCAAATTCTCTAACACATAAAATGGCAAACCGCCAGACTGGCATTCTTTAACAAAGCACAGTTAATCTCATTCTTCTTAATAATTAAAGATCTAAACTAGTTACATGCATCTTTTTTGCCAGCCCTAATTTAAATCAGAGCTAAAATGGGTGTCAGTACAGCAAAGATCTCAACTTACCACTACAATTCTGACAGTTTACCTTACATTAAGACTTCATTCTCTCGAAAGAGGAGTACTGAAGTATGAGATGTTACTCCTAAATTGCAGTGCTAATCATCATTTGCTGCCTGAAATTAACATTCAGTCCCCGTGGAGAACTCATGGGTTATACAATATTTCCACAGAAAGATGCTATGAGCCAGAAACCAGGATACAGAAAGTTGCATGCTTGGCTGCATGCCAATTCTTCAACTTTTTCACACCATCTCCCAGTTTTTTGCTTCCCATTCAAGCTGGCTGTTGGGGAGCTGAGTACCAGCCACTCATCTCCAACCAGTTCAGCAGAGACTTATTCTGAGAAAGGTGAGCTACCTCAGCTGCTTGACATCTTAATATGAAATATAAGAAATCTTCAAGATTGGGCATGGAAACAGCAGTTAAATCAATACTAGTCCAAACAGCTGCAAGATACACTGGATGGCATCTTTTTCTCCAACTGGCACGCAGGCAAAGTCAGGACAAACTGCAGTGATTTGTGACTAAGACTATGCTGCCTTGGTTTCATAACAAGTGAGAGCAGTGAATATAAACAAATAAGGCAAATTTCAGAATATCTTTAAAGGAAAGACTTAGTCACATAATTTTCTTTTATTAATTCAAGCCAAGACACCAATTCACAGCAGATATAATTTTACAAGTCTAGTTCACATTTTTCTAGGGTGTATTAACTGTGATTTTCTTTTATAATTTATTCCATAGTGTTTTGTCAAGATTCTTACTCCACAGAACAATCACAGTGTGTTGACTATATCTGATGTGCAGAGACTAATTCTGACCCATGCTGGGTAACAAAGATTGGCTAGAAAAGTCACTTGTAATAGCTTCTGATGTCTAACCGGACTGATTTTTAAAGTATTTCCAGCATGAGCAATAATGCTTAGTAATTTCAAATAGGATTTCCAAGAACTGCTATGGATGTGATTTTCAAATTAAAGTTGCACTTAAGCAGAGAGCACATTTACTGGATTATTTCAGTGTCCAGAGACAATTCAACATCAATATCATGACAATAGTTAAGAGCAAGGTCATTTCAAGTTTTGGCTGCACATGTGGGAAAAAATACAACTAAGGAAGAGGGGAGATTTCTGTATATTCACCTGCCTCTATTTTTAACTGATAGCTGTTTTCCAGAGCTTTGGGGGAAAAGCAACATTTCCCAAAGATGAAGAGAATCCGAATTTTTTCCGTTTTCTTTCAAATTGTTTATATAAAGAAATACCCAGTGAAACTATGAACTCCTAGCACTGTACTTAAGTAAGACTGTTAAAGAAGCTGGATATTGCCTGCTGAAACACCAAGGTTTAGGGTTGAACATTCAAGTGAGTTGAAATGACAGAACACTGCTTTCATGCAGGAATAGGTCAGAAGCTTGGTTAGCTGTCATGCTTCCTGTTGTCTTCCTCTGCAGTAAAAATCCCCCGAAGTTTTCCCAGTAGTACTCCAGTTTTTGCTTAGATTTCCCTCTCAAACCTTGATCATTACTAGCAGAGGTAATACAGACGACAAGTACTGTAAACTCCACTAACTGCTCTAGTTATAATTTTAGATCTAAAGGGATTTGAGTTCAGTGGACTGATTTTACTACTTTGCATGGCTGCACACCACTTACTTATAGAATCATAGAATAGTTAGGGTTGGAAAGGACCTTAAGATCATCTAGTTCCAACCCCCCTGCCATAAGCAGGGACACCACACACTAAACTACGTCACCCAAGGCTCTGTCCAACCTGGCCTTGAACACCGCCAGGGTTGGAGCATTCACAACTTCCTTGGGCAACCTATTCCAGTGCCTCAACACCCTCACTGTGAAGAACTTCTTCCTTAAATCTAATCTAAACTTCCCCTGTTTAAGTTTAAAGCCATTACCCCTTGTCCTACCACTACAGTTCCTAATGAAGAGTCCCTCCCCAGCATCCTTGTAGGCCCCCTTCAGATACTGAAAGGCTGCTATGAGGTCTCCATGCAGCCCCAACTTTCTCAGCCTGTCTTCACATGGGAGGTGCTCCAGTCCTCTTATCATCCTCGTGGCCCTCCTCTGGACTTGCTCCAACAGCTCCATGTCCTTTTTATGTTGAGGACACCAGAACTGGACACAATACTCCAAGTGAGGTCTCACAAGAGCAGAGTAGAGGGGCAGGATCACCTCCTTTGACCTGCTGGTCACACTTCCTTTGATACAGCCCAGGATACGGTTGGCTTTCTGGGCTGTAAGCGCACACTGAAGCTGACTCATGTCAAGCTTTTCATGCACCACCACCCCCAAGTCCTCCTCCACAGGGCTGCTCTGAATCTCTTCTCTGCCCAGCCTGTAGCTGCGTGCACCTAAAAGGAATGAAGAAATAAGCCCTCAAAAGGGTCATCTTTACCTAACAAGGCTTCTTTACTCACCAAAACATGTACAATTGGAGACAGCAGGAGGAGCAAACATATTCCAGCAGAAAAGAATAGGAACTCCATTAAAAGCTTAACATCAAAATATATCACAGCAACGACACACATGATAACTGGAGACTACAGTCTTAATTCTAGAGAGAATAGTTCCCATTCTATTCCCATTGAGAACTCCCCCATGTAAAACTGAATTTATCAAATGAGCAGAAACTGCTGTTGCTCAGATTTGCCACTTGCATTAAATTGTTCCTGAGAAATGTAGTCAGAGCTGGGAATCTCTCATAAAAGACTTGTTGAAACGACTGGGCCACATTGCCCTTCCCAAGATAGAGAAGTCGTCTTTGCTACTTATCTCCTTGTTACTTTTTCCACCTTCTAAAGATGACACTATCTTGCTCCCTCCTGGTGGGACAGCCAGGCACACTAGTGTGTCAGTACTGGAGAATGAAGCCGAAGGGAAAGGCACAAAAGCAGTAACAAGCAGCTCCACACCCTGACCCTCTCCTCCCACTGAAGTCACACCAAAAAATAGCCATTTGCTTCCCTGGGGACACATTTGAACAGAAAAATCTTTCTTAATTTTCCAAGTTTCCAGTATCTCCAGTAGGGCACCATTCACACCTAAGTCAAAAGCGCAGCATAGTCCTATTCCCTGTAATTCAAATTGTAATGTTTCTAGCAGGACCATTACAATCACAGTCCAACACAACAGTTGCTCTCTGCACTGCAGCAGCCCTTAGCACCGCAGCTATACTACAACAGAAAGTACTGGGTGTTTCTACAGAAATAGCTGAATGCAGCAGACCCACACTGAGAACCATCCCAGGCAGACGACACATTACTCTGCAAGAAGCCCCAAAAGGCACAAAGAAAGTAGAAGGAATAAAATAAATGAGATTTACTGTGACCCTAAGGATGGGATTATAACTTTTTTTTTTCCAAAGCTTGAGCAGGAAGCTTTTCTAAATTACATTTCTTGGATTTTATTGTATTATCTTCATGGCGCAGTTATTACACATTAAAGGTAATGACTCTCTTCTGCAAGTAACCTAATACTGAACATGATTGATAACCCCTATCCAGGCTTTAGGGAACACTGAATTTCCTAAATGGAAGGAGGGAACAGAGTCTTATGAGGTGAACAGGGAATAACTTGAGTGGATTATGTATATGCATATGAAAAATAAACTGCTAGGTTTTCACTAGAACACAGTATTTTCTTGGAAAAACCCACTAATGGCAAACAAATAGGAAAAAAGATTCCCAGGTCTTCCATTTTACGTAATTCTGCTCAGACTACAAATATATTTATTGTTGTTTAATAATTTTATAAACATGCAAAGACACACACAATATACACAGATGCACACACCAACACTTATGAGTTGATGTGAAATTCAGGTTCGAGTTTGAAGCCCAAGGAAAACGTGGCCATTTTGATTTCTCTTGTTCCTTTCAATTATCCTTGTAGGCTGGACTCAGTGAACAGACTACTTATGCCCATTTGTCTTGAGACACTCTAGAGACTGAACAACCTGAGACACTTGAGACTGCCTGGAGACAATTCCCGTCAGCGCATACATTTTCCAGAGGAAGAACCACCGGTAGCTGCTTACCCATCCAGAGGTCTCCACAAGCTATGGAGGACAACAGGGAGGCTGCAGGGGAGAAATACATTGGCTAAAGAGCTTGCATGGGGCTGATGTGGTGACACAACCAGGAGGTGGTTAACAGCTATTTCAGAGTCACTGCACTAAACCACCAGAACAGCTAAACACTATCCCCACCCCTCCTCCTCACGCACACACACACTAATAAATAGCAAAATTTAAGGAGATTCTTAAAAACTGAAATGTGGTATTATGGAAGTACGTACTCATGGCATCAGCCATTTGATTTTTGAAGACTTGGTAACTTTGGTACTTATCATGACATCAAGCTATGGAAAAATTTTGCCTACTTTGAAACTCTTCCAGTATCAATTTCCTGAGATAAGCCTCCATCCATAATAGCTCAAAATACTTTTCTGATTGCAAAACTGAAGGAATTATTTCTCCTTTATTCTTAAATGTCTGTTAACTACAAGTTAGGGCCTCTGAAATATAACATAGGGTATTTTCCAAATTCAAGAATTTATACCAAGAAAAAGCTCATGTATTTATGAATTCTTAAATTCCTAAAGAAGAGAAACAATGAAAAATAGAAACAAACACAAAAGGAACCACTTGGAGATATGAAGAAGGAAATAAGTCATTGGTGCAGCAGCTCTTGACGTTATTTGTTCTCCCATTCATGTTACAAGATAGGGACAAAGAAGTTAAACAACAACATATGACCTTCACTAACAGAGTCAGGGAACAAGTTTTGTCCTACGCAAGCTCTATTGATTGCCCATTTTCACAGACATGGTTTCCTGTCTATCTCCTAACACAGGAGTTTGAGCTTTGCATCTACTGTGCCAGTAGTCTCTTAAAACACCTCAAATGCTCTAAAACAGAGTAGTTAAGGTTGTTTTCTAAAATGTTCACAAACTTAAGAACAGGAGTCCTCACTTTTTTTTTTTTTAATCACATCCAGAATATTTATTGACTTCATATTCACTTCCAAATAAGTACATCAGAGGAAGTCTGAAATGCCAAACGCTCTGGGCTTACCTACAGCAGCTCCTAAACAGGCAAGTACTTATCTGTGCAAGCAGATCCAGTGAAATCAGTATAGCATGAAGCGTGCAAGAGATATGAAACAGCCAGTTTGCTGTTTACCTGTAAGCCTAAGAGGAACTTTAAAACAGAGTATTTGGGAGTGAGTGGAACAAACTAAGAATGTTATCCCACGATAATGAAATCAGCTCAGGTGACTGAAAAGCTGCTTGCAGAAATGATACGAAGACTGCTACGCTAAAATTTATGCACAAAAAGACTGAAATACAATCTGTGGCAGTAGGTCAAAAAATTACAGCATTAGAATTCAGTAATATTTCATTCTTTAGTCCTTTCTTTCCTTGTACTGCTCTTAGAATCATTTTTTCTGAGACCACCTTTCTTTTCAAACTTGGATAATCTCACTTTTCTTCTAAACCATCTTTCCAAGATTATGTTCTAATGCAACACAAGAGCAATGCATGATCATAGGAAGTAATATGCCCAAACCACACTCTTGCCACTCAATTTAGAAGCAAATATACTCACATGCTGTTTCCAAGACTTCATTTTCTTCTTACAATGGTTTTAATGTGGTAAAACTCTCCAGTTACGTAAACTTTGTTGCTTCCAGCTTCCCTGTCTATTAGCTCAGAAATAGCTAGAGACTACAGTGAAGAACAAAGCAACTCTCAGCTTGCCTCCTGCCTCCTTACCAGAGGAGCAATGAAGCAGATCTGTACCTTCATGTGCATTATTAAAATGTAAGGAAGCCTAAGAAGCAGCCCACAGGAACAGGGATATCTAAATTAACAAAATACTCTGCTAGAAATTAATCTGAAAATGTAAATTTATGGAGTACTAAAAAATGTCTTATAGTTACAAAACAAGCAAACAAACAAATCAAAATAAACCAAAAACACACCTCCGCTTGCTTCTGTTCCATAAGAAATCTAAGCAGCGCTCAGCCCCTAAACATGAACTGTTCTTGAATGCAGCTTATTCCCAATAAGGGAGAAACAGAGGAAGTAGGAAAAGTTACATACAATGGAATTATTTTTCGCCACTTCAGACACGAACACCTAACAAGAGCCTGTAGTGACCAGTGCTGGACACTCAACCGGCTATAGAACTTCACAATTTATTTCTACTCCTAGATCTGTTACTAGACTTAAGCTCTGAAGGAATAAATACAGGCTTTCCAACATCAAAGAGTAAATTTAATTTAGTTTGACATATATTTCATTCACATTAAAAACTAGTGTGTCTTTTTAAGTAAACTGGTGTATTGTAAGTGACTTGTAATATTGGGAATAAAAAAAAAAAAAAAGAGACACTTAATTGTAAAACTAACCAAAAGGTTACCAAAATTAACTGCTCTCTCTAGCTTTCATTTCCCAAAATGATGTAGCAAACATCTCCTTATCATGCACAGGCAGTGTGTTTTAGGCAACTGTGAGTAGTTGTGCTCTCAGACTAAAACAGAAGTGATGAATGATAAGAAAGATTTTGGAAAGGGGTTAATTTATCTTTTTGACAGCTGAGTTAAGGTAGGGGTCATTGAAGACTCTCTCAATCCTACAAATTAGCCTTACATTCTCAGACAAAATTTCAAGGTTAAATCTACTAAAGCCAGTATAAAACAACTCAGTAGAATCCTTTGCTGAGGTTCCAGTAAATTTTCTACCATGCACACAAAGCACATCTTACAGGCACCTTCTGCCAAGATTAATTTTGACTGGATTCTCATGGTAGTGTCCTCTCCCCCAGGCTTGCCATCCCAACTAGGGGACTTCACACACATCCTCGTCAACCCAATCCTGTGGAACTCTGCTCACAAAAAAAACCAGCTTGGAAACTGGGAAGACACAGGCCAGGGGACACTGAGTCCCTGAAATAAACAGTCACTTGTGGACCACCATGTCTGGGATAACACTTGGAACACCAAGTGTTCCAGCCACACCACTCAACTCACAGAAGCCAAAAGCAGGGACTGGGAACTTGAAGAATGGCCCGCTGTAGAAGATCATGTTTGAGACCATCTGATGAACCTGAAGGTGCACAAGTCCACGGGACCTGAAGAGATGCATCCATGGATCCTGAAGGAACTGGCAGATGAAGTTGCCAAGCCATTATCCATTATATATGAGAAGTCTGGCGAAGTTAAACAATGCTTACATGTACAGAATTCACATTAACAGATGTAATTCCTTTTAAAATGTATGGGGATAAACAGAAAATACATGTATCATAGAATCAACTAGAATCAACTAGACTGGAAAAGACCTTTAGGATCAAGTCCAACCATGAAGCAGATCCTCCTGGAAGCTAGCTATGACACATAGACAATAAGGGGGTGATTGGTGATACCCAACATAGCTTCACCAAGGGTAAATTGTGCCTGGCAAATCTGGTGGCCTTCTATGATGGGATTATAGCATTAGTGGATAAGGGAAGAGTGACATCATCTACCTGACTTCTTCAAAACATTTGACACTGTCCTGCTTTGGCATCCTTGTCTCTAAACTGGAAAGGCATAGATTTGACTCGGTGGATAAGGAATTGGCTGGATGGTCGCACTCAAAGAGTTGTGGTCAAAGCTTGATGTCCAAGTGGAGCACTGACGAGTGGTGATCCTCAGAGGCCAGTACAGGGACCACTCCTGTCCAACATCTTTGTCAGTGACATGGAAAGCAAGTTTACCAATGACACCAAGCTAGGAGGTACAGTCAACACGCTGGAGAGAAAGGATGTTATCCAGAGGAACCTGGACAGGATCAAGAGGCAAGACACTGCAAACCTCATGAAGTTCAACAAGACTGAATGCAAGGTCCTGCACCTGGGTCGGGGCAATCCCAAGCTCAAATGCAGGCTGGGCAGAGTCTGGACTGAGAGCAGCCCCGAGAAGGACCTGGAGGTGTTAGCTGACAAGAAGCTCAACATAAGCCATCAGTGTGCACTCGCAGCCCCGGAAAGCCAACCATATGCTGGGGTGCATCAAAAGAAACATTGAGGAAGGTGATTCCCCCTGTAGCTCCATTCTTGGGGGAGCCTGGAGAAGGCTCAGAGGAGACCTTATAACAGCCTTCTAGTACCTAAATGGGGCCTACAAGAAAGCTGGAGAGGCACGTTTTACAGGGACAGGTAGGAATAGGACAAGGAGTAATGGCTTTTAACTGAAAGAGGATAGATTTAGATTAGATATTAGGAAGAAGTTCTTTACTATGAGGTTGCACAGAGGAGCTGTGGCTGCCCCATCCCTGGCAGTGTTCAAGGCCAGGTTGGACAGGGCTTTGAGCAACCTGGTCTAGTGAAAGGTGTTCCTGCCCGTGGCAGTGGGGTTGAAACTGGATGATCTTTAAGGTCCCTTCCAATGCAAATCATTCTATGAATCTATAATAAATTTCTTTTGAATAGTCAGACGATGTTTTCCACACTACTTGCTATCTCTTTTTCTGCTCCAGCTTGTTACTTACAATAATTGGTATAGCGTTAGAACAGCACATTTATGTACAACGTATCTTAATTTTACTACTTACTTTACCACACAAGAATGCTCTGAACTCTCAAACCTTATGGAAAGAAACAGAATGTAGTTTCAAATGTTACTTGAAAACAACTTCTTGTTATCGTGTTTCTCACATCCCAGCAGTTATGTTGAGAAGCAGCAGTACTGACAAGCACAAAACTGTACCTAATTATTTAGCAGATCTAACAGAAAGCTCAATTCAAGCAGACATTTGTCTTGTCAGTAAACATACCTTCAGTGTGCTCTCTGATTTTAATATACATAAAACTCACAGGTACAACTTAGATGAAACATCAGACCTTAAACATACTTTGTTTTACTTCCTTCCTGTGATCTCTTCTTTGAAAGGTTATGAACAGCAACTCTTCTAAACAAATATGAACATCTTATGGATTCCCATGAGTCACATTTTTAATTGGCTAGTTCTTTGCCAATTGCCACCACCTGGCAGATACCTTTGAACAACTGTGAGTACACTTAACACCCCACAAGCTCAAATATTTTATGGCTGCTCTGTAAATTTGCCCTCTGATCTCTTACACTTCCCTTCAGGAAGCCAAATTTATCTTCAGGATTTGTTCCAAGTATAGAATACGCGTGTAAGGAAGATCTTTCAGTGACATTTCCCACCGAATTACAACCTTGTAGTTACAGCTGACTTACAAAATTCCTCTTCTCTCCTTTCTAAAAACTCATATAGAACTGTATCAGTGAAAGAAAATCCATTAAAAACCATCCCTTTATCACTTAGATTTTGACCTTTCCCTGTATCTGCTAATGAAAGCCAAAACCATCTTATTTACTTTAGAAAAAGAGGATCTAGATGTACAATAACTGCTGGAAAGTGGTTTGCTTTCTCAAATGCCAGCAGGCAAGTCTTTGGGATACTAATTAGTTCCTGATACTCACCAGTGTTGTATCCAGTAACAGAGGATGGCTTAAGAATAGAGACTGTTTTGGTTCAAGTTTTTTTTTACAAAGTCATTACAGAAAAATAATATTTCTGCTTAGAAGCCAATACCAATGTTACTAACATAGGAGAGACTAAATCTTTTCCTATATAATCAATAACCAACTGATCATTAGGTTCTATATTTAGCACAAACAGGTTACAACATCACAGTATATCTTCCTGATCAAAATAAATAAATCAAAATCCATAACCTAGACTTCCGCAGGACATGTAGATTTTAGATTTCTCAAAGGTAGAAGGCATGCCAGGTTTACTACAGAAAAAGGGCCAACAAACCCTGCTGAGGTTTGCTTTTATTTGTTGTTGTTTGGCTTAGTTTGGTTTTCTCCTTTAACAAGGGAAAGCTAAGGGGGGGAGGGGAGAGAAAACAACCAAAAAAACCAAACCAAAAACCAAAAAAAAAAAAAAACCCCCCCCCCAAAAAAAAAAAAAAACCCCCCCCCCAAAAAAAAAAAAAAATAACCAACCACAACAAATAACACCACCACCAAAGCAAAAAATACAGACTTGTGAGCTGGTGCTGTGGTGGTTCTGGAGCTGACTGAAGGAGTCCAATCTCTTACTAATGGCGAGCCAATGCCAGAACACTTTAAGAAGTAGAAACCCCAGGGTGATGCCAGTATTTAGTCCAAGACCAGGTAAAACCTAGTCTAGAAGGAACTCTACAATAGAGTTACTGTGTGCAGTTTACCCTATCACATGTTCTATATCCATTCCTTACTAATAAGGAAAAAATTCAGTGCACAAAGCTTTGTTTTGGGGACCATTGTTTCACACACTACCCCAGGTCCTAGTCCCAGTTTTGATATTGACTTTGTGTGGCATTATCCATAGGTGTGCAATTTTTACATAGGTGACACGTTTTTACAGCTCCTATTCTACTGACAGGCTCACCCTAAGTCTCAGCAACAGAAGCCTGCATTGTACATATGCCCTGCACAAATAGCTCAGATCAAGGCAGATAAACATGTGAATACCTTCTGCTAGCAGCATCAGATGTGGACATCTACATTCACATAGGAAAACACTTCTTGCTAGTTTGCTGGACTCAACTGTATGCCACTACTATTTATTGTGTAGCAGGAGGAAGACTACAGGAAAAACCACAGAGCATAAAACTTTAGTCAACTCAGACCATGTAAGGACTACTATTACCATCCTTTGAAGTTTTGGAGTTCCTCAGCATGTAAATAGTGAATGAATTGCAAGCAATTTCTCATTTATTTCTATTTCTAAAAACACTGTCAGGAAAGATTTTTAGTAAAGGTTGTTAAAGAAAGTAAATCAGAGTTAGTGGTAAAATATCTTGGATCAGCAATAAGTGAAGAGACAAAAAGAAGGCAAGAAAGGAGACAGTTCTTCAGTACAGCAAAAGATCAGCTGTAAGTTTTGAAGAAGTATTTTGGCTTATTTTAAAGTCTATTTTCTTGCAAGTGAATCCATAGAATCATATTTTTTGATGGCAGTCTTCCACTACCCTGAAAACTCAGTTGCAAAACCTTCAAGCCCTGCAGTTTGGTAACCCCACATGAAACAAGCAAAGCTTGGAAAGAGGCCCACTGCTAATCAAGCAGATCTGAAATTACTAAAATGAACATTCCTCTCTAGTCACTAACCTGTTCATTCTTTAGCCATTTAAAACAGGAGAGCTTTGATCCAGCTACAATACAATTACTGTTTTTTACACAGTGCTCAATATGGTCAGCCTTGATATGGAATTATTGCAGAGATGGCTGGATATTTCACAACTCTTGCTATATTAACAGACAAGACTCTTCTGGCTCAGAAATGCTGGACTGACTTTCTTGCAGGTAAGTATTCATTTGCCTGTAAGAAAAATGTACTTTCTTTAACAGCTGCTGCCATATCTACTGAAAAGATGTTTAATAATAACCTCTCCAAAGGTTAAAGAGTGCAAAGACATGACTGGCACCAATGACTTGTAGAAAGTATTTCAGTTTTACAGATAAAAGGAGGAGGAGTGGGCTTGGTACCTACTGTTTGGAAAGCTGTATTGAATCAGCTTTTTCTTTTTTCTCTTTTTTTTTTTAGTTCTATGAAACACTCAGTTCAGTGTGATGGAAACACAGACTCTGAAGGCAAAAGCAGATTCTTCTTAAAAAAAACACAGCTGGAAGGAGGTAAATATTTTACTATATGGTTGTTGCTTTGGTGTGGCTGCCTTGAACATACCTTCACATTGTACAGGAATCAGAGGAAGGCTTGACACCTGTCTGTTATTAACAGCAGTTAGCATTTAGTAGGAATATAACATTCATTGCATGGTGAACCAAATGAACGATTGCAAAAGGAAGCCACTTCCCTGGTGTATCTGATCTAAACCAAAACAGATTCCACATAGTATTCACTAAAGCAGAAGCAGTACTTTCAAAAGATGTAGATCAAATGCAATTCTTACCCACACCAGGTGAGAGAGACTCTGCCGCAGCCATGGTCCCAGAAGTGAGGGTGCCCCTCTGGGCAGAGACTTGAGCTTTTTCAGGACCTGCCGGCCAGTTCCCACAGCAAAACAGAAACTTGTATCTTGAGTCAGGAGATCAGCTACTCTTCTCCCTCACAACGCATGCAAGTCCTGCCAGCTGCCCAGTTTCCACTGGGGCAACTCCTCTGCAGAAACAGATCTCTCCTTTTCTCAGAAACTCAGTCCCCTCCCCCTTCCCAGTTCTTAAACAGTGGTCTTTTAGCTAAAAATTTGCTCTATGCCTGCAGCCAACTGAAGGAAAGTCTAGAAAAATAGTTTGAAACTCCCCATCTCAGCACAGGAGATGTATGGAGGGCTGATCAAAATTCTATGCTTTGTATAGCTTACTTATTGCGGGAAGAAATCCACAACATGTAGCAGGACAAAACAAACAAACCAGCAAAGATCCAATCACTATTTTCCACCTCTCTAATCACATCTAGTGCTGAACTTTTAAGTTCTCAGAGAACTCTTCCTGTTACTCTGTCTCTGAACTTGTATGTCTACCATCTTTGGGGACATAGGATTATATAGAACCTCACCTACTCACTTCACCACTGAAGTACTTCACAAAGCACACTTCATCTCTCCTGTATCCCAAACACCTATCTTGCCACCACCTATCCTGACAGATGTAGACCTCTGTCAAGAAAGGAAGATGTTGCAGGTCAGACTACTTTAGAAGACATCGTATTGTACTTATAGTCATCTAACATAACCATACAACTAAAATTTTAGATAAAGCACCTTTGGCTAAGATCCAATAGCTTCAGTTAATGTGTCCTGTTGCCACCCCAGATCATACATTCCAAAGCTTGGCTTTGATAAGACAGCCCGTAAGCTAGATATTCGTGACACAACCTAAAAATACGGACACAGAAAAGAACAGGTCAAACTTAAAAGTTTGTACTTGAAAACAACAATAAATAAATAATCATGAAAAGGCACAAGACCAAATTATTTAAAGGCCACTTTAAAAATCTATTCTATGTTTGAAGCTTGCTCAAATAAAAAGCTATGCACAGTGGCTAGCATTCAGGCATGTAAGGAGATATCGATGCCCTCTTTCTCAATGTCTGTGTCAGTGAACCACTTAAGGTTTTAAGAAAAGCTACTGAATTTGTGGATTTAACTTTTCAGTTATTTTATAAGAGGATGGAGGTGAACAAGAATTTAAACATTATTAAAAAAAAAAAAAGCCAACATGCTGACCTCTTATACTTCTTTAACCAAATACAGCATGTCTGTTAGATTAGCTAAGAGGCATGCTGCTTGTTAAATACACAGTGTTTTAACACAACATGATAACATGCTTTCATTCTGTTATAAACACTTAATAGTTAGCACGCATCACAAGACACAGTGGAAGAGCTCCCCTACTGGGCTGATTGCTCACCATTCTAAAGCTTACAAACCACTTGAATTAACTGCTAAATAAATCTGTATACCTATCCTTTTTCTCCTCCCACAGCACTGTAACCCCCAGTGGCTGGCAGTAATCCAAGCCAGAGCCTGAATTACTGCAGAACCCAGAACCTTTTCAGTTCATACCCACTCACTCTCTCCCCTCCCTTCCTTCCCTCACCCCAATTTATATCCGGTCTTTTAATTGGGAATGTGAACTGCTGTTAATAAATGGGTTACTTTCTGCTTCAAGAAGGGGGAAGATCTAGAAGTGGAAAGCAATAAGCACAAAGTTTATTTGTAAAGCCACAGTTGGTGAGAAACACTCTCCCTCTTTGTATTTCCTCAACTTCCAGGTCCTTTTTGAATTTGTTTAGAACACAAAGGGATCAGCACTGTATCATGCAGGAAAGTGGAGAATATTTTTGCAAAGTAGATGCCATTTGACAGATCAAAATCTTACTGCCGATTAAAGCTATGTAATGTTTCTCCCTTGCACTGCATCAGGGTCTCTGAAGTCTCACTGCTTTCTTCCAGTTAGTCATAATGCATAAAATAAAGCACATGCTTAAGTACTTCCAGGACGGGAGGTTAAAATTGTTAATGGTTTTTACATTATCTGATGCCTACTCAGATGTTTCTCTAGTTTCTGTTTTTACACTAACTTTTAGTACCTTTACCTAAGCCATGCCTGGCAGAAATTGAAGCCAAGTCACTGCACAACTTGCAGAGGAATCTAGAGGAAAGAAACCCTGTCACTGAATTTCCAGGTGCCTCTGCTAGAAAACTGCAGCATGTAAAAAAAGACAGAAAAAAACATCAAGAAGCATCTCTAATGTTAGCCTCAAGTCTCCAAAAGCAGGAGGTACCTGAAGTTATCAGTGATACTTTAAAGAATAACATGGCAGCAACACAGACAAGATACGGGAAATCAAGACTAAAAAGATACCACTTTCTAAGCAGATCTCACAGACAGATTCCTCAACGAGCATGTTCCTTGAGTATGGTTCATTATCAAATATATATTTTTGAAATACATTTCTTTGAAATCCTTCTCACACCCCACTCCGCACCATGCATATATTTCAAATACTCTTGTGGACATTCCTTTGCTTACTCTATATTTTACACACATTCAGCAACTGAGGAGTTAAAATAAGCATTAGATATACCATGTAAGAAATGATACACCAGACACATGGCCCAGATAGAACTTCTGCTCTAACCAACTGATTCTTCTTGACAAAGATGCAAATCCCCTAACATGGAGCCTAATGCATGACATACCAGAAGTCACTTCTTCCCCTCCTCTAGTGATCAGTCTGTCCTAAAAACTGAGGACTGACATCACATAGCTGACTCAAGAGCATTTTCATACTTACTACTGTACCTGCAGTAATAGTTTCCTTTATATGAAATATTAATAGACCCACTAAAAAAAATAATAAAAAAGGAGGCGTATCTTCAGAGATTGATTCCATATTGTATCTTTATAGCATGCTCCATAAATCACCTGCTGCAGGCTCATTGTAGGTTATCTCTCATTTTTGTCACCTTCATGGTTCAATGATTTGGGAGAGATTGGCCCAAAAGGTAGCCTTTGGTGCTGGGAAACATTCAGAATGTTCAGAATTCAGAACTGGGGACCCAAGCCAAGGCAAGGACTAGGCATGCAGATACAAATCAACAGCTGAGTACAGTTCTGCTGTGTTGTTTATTTTTTCCCCACAAACACACAAATACTGCAAGAACCTCTGTTTCTGGAAGGGCCACTCACCAAATCATCAGCTCACAAGTAACACATTGCTGAAATTTTAGCTGTACCCAAACTGCAGTAGAAAGAAGTTTGGTATGTCCACACACCAGTATAGGCCAGGTTTAACTCCCTTACAAATTAAATCCCCTCTTACTGCCTATATTCCCCAGCAATTGAGAACATTCTGATTCAAAACACTGACCAGTTTTCATTTTTTGCAGTCAGCAGTAATTAAGAGATTAATTTGACATAGTTAATAAAGCTGTAACAGGAACGCATACAGTTCTTGCCTGCGAATCCTGGTTTAGAACATGAAGAGTAATTCTAGTAGCACAAAAATAATTGTTTTATCAAAAGCTAGACCACATTTTGCCTCTCTTTACCTGTAACATAGGCCAAATCCTACTAATGTCCTCAACTGATTTGGATTTAGCCACATATTAGGATCACGCTGGCAAGCAGCCAGAAGAGATCATCAGCAGATGGCAGAATTGACTACAATCTATTATGCAGTTAGACCACACTGCTGTGTCTGCATCTACTAGGGAAATAAGACTTCTGAAGGGGGTGGAGAAAAATATTTGGACTCAGAGGGCAGTGTAAATTATTGCTTCCCTTCCTTCCTGCACAAAGGAACAAATAAGAAACATAAAATACATGTGGGCTACAGAGAAATGTCTTGAATGGGAAGCTAAGATTTAGTCTACTAGTATTCACTAATGAGTGTATTCCTGAACTCTTTGCAATTGCTGTGGAATATTTCTGGTCAGCAAGATGATTTGGCTTTTATCTCTGTTTGCTCAGGTGTCTGGGGGAATTACACAGCAAGATACCTAGCACACACAGGTCAGAATTAACAAGCTCAAACACAGAGCACACAGCATAGCTTAGGATGTCAACTTTGGTCCAAGTTTTAGAAAGGTCTTACAACAATGTTGGAGGTGGCTTCCTTAGCTGTCTGAAAGCAGGGAACTTCTAAATCTCATCCCTCCCTTGTTACTATACTAGTACCAAAGGATACAAACTATCCTCATCAGCTGCATCATGGTTTAGAGAACTAAGCTAAAGTCAGATGCAGCTGCGCTGCATACTGTTCAAGTCCTCAGCTGAAGACCACCCCTTCCTTCGGCAGTTTGTAATCCCTGTAAAACAAGACACATAATACTTCATTCCACCCTTTTTTCCCAGCTTTTCACAGCTGGAGGAAATGAGGCTGAGCATCACTGAGGCTTCCTCAGCTTCGCAGCCTGTCAGAGAGGTTTTAATACTGAATCTCAGTGGCACAGCTCAATCACAAAGCTGTGCCCAAACCAAACTTGACGAGTCCATAGGACAGATGGAGTAAAAACCCATCATCAGTTCCAGTGTGCCAAGAACTGCAGTACGTGTAAAAAGTGATGAAAGAGAGAAAAGGGAAGATTTGGGGGGGAGTGGGGAGGAGAAATGATTAGCAATGTTACTGCTGTCTTTACTTAAACCCTTTCCCAAAAGCTTTAGACATGATTGTCCAAGTTGATGTTTTTCAGATGAGGTAACAAAACCTTGCAAAGCTAGGAATCATAAGCAGTCTATTACTAGCCAGTTAATTTATATCATTATTTGCAGTTTTAAGCTTAATCAGCAACATGTGTCCCCATGAGATGACTGAGTAGCACTGCACAAGGTTAGACCATCTGGTGCCAGGTTTTTACTTTCTTTTGATATTTAACTGTTACTGCTAATTCTTGTGTTCCCACTGTCTCCCTGAGCACAAGTCCCTTCTTCTACCAGATGGAGATCCCACGTATAGATGTAAATGCAGAGGATATTTTTGCCTCCCACCTCCACAATCACTCACGAGCACGTAATTCCCCAAACGCTTTAATGACTCATGCAGAATTCCTTTCTTTGCCTTCTTCAGTTCACCCTTCTCCCCATCTCTTCCAACACCTCAGTGAAACAACTAATATCACTCCAAGAAAAGTAACATCATGTCTCCTAATGACAGTTCATGTTGACCAGATGACCCCTACTGAGAGTACATAAGCAGAGTTTAGCATGTCCACATCCATCTTCATTCACCAAAAGATTCAGTGCCTGTGTAAGAACACCAAGTTTTCTCCTTACTCTATATAAGAGCTCTGATGAAAACAGGCATGCACATGCTGCTCATATGTCTTGCTCACTCCTGCAAGAATCCATCATCAGAATTTCTCATCAGTCACCACCACTTCTTGAGCGAAATAGTTTAAAAACAACACACTGCATATTCTAGAGCAAGAAGTGGTACTTCATCCAACTGCTCCTATCAAAATATTCTCCTTAATCCAAAATTAAAGTTAATTCCACTAAATATGAAACATCCATTACCAAAGAGCTATGATAAATCAATTTTCCTTGCCTGCAGTACAATCTAGATTTAGCCACTTAGTACATCTTAATAAACAAGTTACTCAATGGAAAACAAATTAAATACTTTGCCTTGAGGGACAGTTTTACTTAATAGTTTGGAGTTACAATGACAGAACATATGATCTGTCAGTAAGAACATCTTTTGTTCTCTGGAACGTTTTGAAAATGGGTGGTCTATCTGCCTCAAAAGTAGAGCATGCTTAAGAAGCATAACGCCCCTTCATCCACCATAGTACCCTTAAAAACATAAGAAAACCATTTTGTTAATTGAGAAGGAAATAAAACAGAAATCCCAAAACAATAGAAGTTTGTGATATACTATGTACCAAGTATTACATGAACATGATTTAAACCGTTGTTTGGGGTTTGGGGCTTTTTTTTATTAAAAAACCACAAGGCAGCTGAAGCACTATTGGTACTTCTTTTAAGCAGAAGTTTGTCAAAATAATGAACGTCACATATTACGGCTGAGGCTGCCATCCTTATTTGCCTGACAAACACAGATATGGCATCATCTGAGGAGTCTCAGCTTCTCTGTGCTCCAAGTGGTCATGCACCACAGGTATTTATGAATATCCTAGAATGAATAAGCATGAAGCAAATCCCACTTGCGAACACAGACCAACTGCAACGTGAAAATCACTGCCATCTTTAGTTACCTGTCCCGACACATATGTATTTTCTAAATACAGTTACACACATTTCATTTATAAGTCAAATGAATTGTTACAAGGGCAGATTTAAAATAACTTCACCATTCTTGAAATAAATTCCTCTCTAAAGACACCACTATTAGAGATACTGGCACCTGATCCCATATGCAGCTCGCACGTACCTAAATGACATAATTCCCTGTCACAGCCACTAGTAACACTGATGTTTATAATGATTACTTAATCCTTATCCCAGAAATACACACATATTGACAGACAATGGAAGAAGCGTTTTCTCTCCTTTTTTTGACAGACCATACACCAATCTGCCACCCCTCAGGTTATCAGCAAAGCACAGAAATAGCTGTATCTGATCACAGTAATGGTCCATACATCTCTTCTATACCAATTCATTTAGGGGTTTATTTGTGCCCTGATGCATGAGAGCTTCTCCCCTTCTAGATATTTAATCTGATTTTAAGTAACATGAGCCCTCAAGAGGGCTCAAGTTTCCCTCAGCCTTCAGTCACCCTAGTTTGTCAATTATATCAAAATTAGCGATCACATTTGTAACCCCCTTTGCAACAAATGCCTCTAGTTGCCAGACTCCAAGCATTAAAGACATTTTAGATTGAGGCAATCCTGTAACAATAAGTACAAAAAGGGGGGGAGAAAAAAAGAGGTGAGGGAGGAGTTTGTGATCCCAGAGGAAGCAATTCAGAAAGGAAAAATGAAAAGCTACTGTTTCTATAGGAGGGTAACCCTAAAAGGCCCAACAGCAAAATGTTCTTCTGGGGATGAAAGTCAAGATATAATGGGAGCTCAATAAGACTTCATCAAGAGCTCTTTCAGGATCTTAAAAGTGAAAAAAGGAGTGGTACAAAAATGCAAAGATACATTAATAAGAGTATAAAGAGACTAGTAGAAGCAGAAAGAGACAAAAGTCAGAAAAGCTAAGGCACAGGCACACTATGAATCACAACTACCAAGGGAAATAAAAATTACAATAAGAAAGTTAGATTAATAATTAGAAGTGAAAAGATGCAGTATAGACAGATCTATTACTGTAGGAAAGCCTTTTTTTAACCAACAGAGAATGTGGAGACATAGCACAGACTGAATTACTTTTACCTGAGGTTTCACATTATTTTTAATCAGAATTAAGAACTAGGAACTGTACAATAGGAAAAAATACAAAAGAACACATAGGTAGGTATACAGAATGTAAGTGGCTGGCATGGTTTAATGAGCTGTACTGAGAACACTTAAAGAACAAAGTAGTTTTTAAAAGTTCATGCAGGATAGGTAGAATTCTGAAAGGACAAACCAAATTACAAGCTGTAGAAAGGAAGTGATGAGAAGGCATGGTCAGTATAGCTTTGATACCCATAAAAATGCTGAGATGAAAGAAACTTAACTTAGAATCACATAAGGAATACCAACACTCAACAGAAAGCAAACAACATCAAGTCAATATACGACTTAAAGATGGTAGAAAAGTCGTAGATGTGCACCTTAACTGGCTGAATATAATTCAGCTATACCACATGGTATTTCATTAATAGACTAAGGAAGTATGGTTTCTATCAAATTACAGCTAAAAAGGCACCCAGCTAGCTGAAAATATATTCTTGATCATAAAACCATAGAATGGTTTGGGTTGGAAGGGACCTTAAAGATCATCTATTACCAAGCTTCCTGCCATGGGCAGGAACACCTTCCACTAGAACAGGGTGCTCGAAGCCCCATCCAACCTGATGAATAGCTCTTGGTGATTCACTGTCAAGCTAGGAAAACGTGAAGCATGGCACTACAGGGGTTTACTCAGGGTCCAGTATTATGCAGTACTTTTGACAGTGGCTTGATGAAAGCTGAGCGCACACACAGGTTTAGTGGAACATATCAGTCCAGGAGAAGCATTACAGGCACCATAAAGGACAGGGCTAACATGCAACACCATTTCTCCATTTCGAGATAAAGTCATTTAATTATTTCTCCAACCAAAAGTGATTGATGCAGTAAACGGAAAAAGAAAGCCCTCAGATTCAAGAAGGGGTACAAGTGCTTGAACAGTAGCCTTGCAGTATTTAAAGAGCAAGCCTAACACTTTCTAGCACTCTCATCCTGCTGGTTTGATGTTGTTGTTCAAGCTGTCATCTCTGAAAAGCACAGTTTGATAGGCTCAAGTTTGGAAAGCATTCTGTCAGACAGTGGTAACAATAACCTTACTTAAGTATGGGTCATGGCTCATTATAAAAGCTTGAGTATGTAAGTTTCAGAAAGTTAATAACAACTGATCCTAGATTAACAAAGAGATTAACTGCCTCAGCCCAAACACACGTTAAGAGCGCTGCTATCAGGCTGAACAGAAATACTCAGGCATAAATAGTTCTGTCACACTTTTGAAACCGTAAGGGTTTCAAGTCTCCAGAGATCTAAAGATCAAATATCATGAAGTGGTTGAATCTGGCATCAAAACAACTCTGAAGGGCACGTAGAAGTATGCTTGCAAAAACCATCTTTTATGTGCTCATTTTCACAAACAATGGTGACCTGGGGCAAAGAGGAAGAGGATTACCTCAGACATAAATGACCACTTGGAGCCGGGGTCACAAAGCTTCACTTCAAGCATCGACTACGTCTAGATAACACCTAGCACCCTGGAAATGTCCCACTTCTCAGCCAGTAGCAGCAACTGTAGGTACTCCCGTACCTCAAGAAACATATCACATTCTAGAGGAGATGAGGCAGAATAAAACGATGGGTTCTGGAAAGAAGGTGGTTGCTGCAACACCTGCAGCTCAAGACTGCAAGCTGGTGAAACAGTTGCTACCAGACAAAAAGGCCCAGGATGAAACATCAGCTTCTGGAAAGCTTTTCAAGGATTTCTTTCCTATTACTCTGTCTGCCACATCAGCTCTTAAAATGAAATAGCAGGGACAAAACCAACAAGTTTCTTTCAGGTAAAATGGTAACTGAGCACAAGAGTTTTACCTCCCTAAACAAGATTTGCACATCTCTCTTCCATCAGGTATATGCTTAAATCATTGTCTCCCCTCCCCAGTTACAGAGGGTGCAACATCTGAAGGTCAGGTTCTCCTTTGCTCATGTAATCAAATCCTCTTTTTCAAGGTCCTGTGTCTCCCTAGGGGCACCAAATAAAGCAGAGAAAGGAAGAAAACCTACTCTGTATGCAACCTCATGGCTAATAAGACAAACAGAGACACCGTGCCAGTAAGTGAAGGGATAACTGATTTACAGACTGTCAATTCCATTACAGACTGAGGTTCTTGAAGGTTTTGTTTTTTTTAGGGAAGGGGCATGTTATTTCATGATAGTAATCCCAAGCCTTCACAGAACCTGCAGTTTGAGAAAAACCACGAATGAAACCTCAATAGTTTAATCCATAAAATAAGGAAAACCATAGACTATATACGAAGCGGCGGTGGGGAGGAGGCATGACCAAAGCTTCTGAAATTAAACTCTATTATTTGATACTACTCAGATACAGTAACCTGCAGCAACAGGTGACAGATGGCATAGTAGATGTCTTATTGCTCATCCTACAACATCTCCAGTTTTTGGGACCAGTCCATTTTTGGAATAGCAGGCTTTGATGGGGCTTCTATCTAGGACTGTTCCTTTGTTTTCAGATGCTGTATTCTTAACCAGTGCCAACCTTTCCAAACTTTATAAAGCATGTAATTATTGAAAAGTTAAAAGAAATATCAGCACACTAATACTTATAAACAAGGCATCAATTGTTCTCCCAAACGAAACAGTACAATGAGATTATCTGAGAGAAAATTTTGGTTTTCCACAAGTGTACGCGTGAGGCAGTACAAAGACTAAGGAGAATATATTCACCTGAGCCGCAGCTCCCCTATTCACTTCCCTACTTCACTCCAAGTTCATACCATCACTGATAACGGCTTAATTTACAAATCCAAGCACCAACTGAACTGTTTTAAACACTACACATGGAGACACAAAAAGGTAAGGCATGTACCATAGATTGAGTAGTGCACAACTGCCCAAAAGAAATTAAATTCCTTTGTATTTCTGACCTGTCTCAGATTCATATCCCACCACAAGTACAGCTGAAATCATCCGATAAATAAGAAGATATTTCTATCTTTCATAATGAAATACAAGAAGACATTGTACCAGATGACCAAGAATGTTATTCTTGGCAGCAGAAAACCAAAGATTTTCTGTGAAAAGGCAGAGGCTCATGTTTTACACACCAGGTAACTCCTGTTTAACACAACCCACTTTGGCACCTGCAGACCTCCTGCGGATACTCATAATAAAGACTTTGGGGGAAAGAAGGAAAGAAAAAAAAAATAAAAGAGGCAAGCATACACATGCATGCTTAGGAGTCAAAACTAGTCCTGATTGGAAGGCTCCAATCCACACTTCACACTAAGATAAGTGCATCAAAGAGGTCCCTTGTGCACAGGACTGCCATTTTCCCCTGTAAGTACCAATAATCACATGCTTACTATGCATAGCCTTTAATGTCTATGAATAAAAATAATCCAAGGCCTGCCTGATAGACAGATATTTATGCTGGGAATGTTAGCATCTGGGTCCAATTCTCTCAAAAACTTCACAGACAGAGCTTTACAAAAGAAAAATTAATCAGAATTCTACAATAAACTTGGAGAAAAAAGAAATACTATGGTATTTTGTTTAGAGGCGGTTTTGTTTCGATTTTTAGGGGGTTGGTCTGGGTTTTTTTGCTGGGTTTTTTTTTGTTTTTTAATAGAGAATTAATCCCCCTGCTCTCCTGCCTTTTATACCTAAGGTGTCATCTTCCAGACATCACAGCAGGTGTGTTCAAGCCCACCCATAGCTTCAGGGATTAATTAGATATCCCCTGTGCCTGAAAGACCATAATTTCTTACCTAGTGATTACGATTTGCAGGTCTGTTTGATTACAGGCCTGTTTAATAGCATTGTTTCTTCAAAGCTGACCCAGTGTTTCTAGTGTTGCTACCTGCAAAAGTTGAAAGAAATCCTTCATTTTTATGATTACTGCAGCCTTCTGGAAAAGCTGAAGGAAATTATGATTAAATTAATAAGTTCAAAGTTAAAACAACTGATCCTCATTGTTAGACTTGCAAGCTTCTTGTGCTGCAGCCCATTCTTTCCACCAGTTCATCCCCTTGCAAGAGCTACATTTTTGCTCATTGAAGATCTGCCTGCTCTTGAGGTCCTGTTTAAAGGAAAGGGGAAGGCCCAAGAGCTATTAAATTCACTGTTGGGAGGTATCACAAACAATGAATTCATATACATTCACAAGCAAAAAAAGTCCAAACAATTCTTTTACCATCAGCTTCAAAGATGTAACAACTACATGGAACACTTTAATTTTGAGCAATGCATTTCTGAATCCCATATTTCTACTCCTCGAGAGCAAGTCAGCACAAAGGCAAACTTAGCAGCAGCAAATGAAGAGTGGAAAAAAAGGGGAGATATGTACCTTGCTGATTTAATTGCAGTGGGTAGCATCTGTGGCATCATTCCTGCAATGCATCAGGTAAACAAGAAATTCAACTGTCTACATACCTGTTCACCAGAACTGCACAGTGACATATCCTATTTGTACCTCATCAGAGAAAGTAAGAAAGACACTCCTCATTTCTTTCTCCTCAGCCTATGCTACCCACCTTATGAATGCCACAGCAACTAAAGTATTGACTCTTTCTGCAGAGGTTAGGGAATTGTAAGATTACAGCATTTCCTCTGGGAAAAATGAAATATAAAAAAAATAAAATATAAATAAAATAAATCCAATAAAATAAATCTTCGACTATCATAACTTATTTGATTAAGCAAACAGTTGGATTATTCCACAAACCGCTCCTTATGGTACTATTTAGGCACGATTTGTTGAAGTATACACAACTTTAGTTACCAAGAGACACAGAAATCTGAAGAATGCTCAGTAATTGAGACAGGTCTGCGTCAGAAGTTTACTGCTGACAGTGTAGAGGGTTCCCTGTAGAGGGTAATAGCAAGGCTGTGGATAGACTTCTTCTAGCACTGGGTAGGTATTTGTTATGATTAGGATTTCACAACAGAAAAATTAATTGCTCAGTTGAAATTTTCTCTTCAACCTCCCCTGCAGTCAGATAAATCATTACACAACACTTAACACCACCTACAGGAAACTGGCAGTAATACCTCCCCAAGTAGATATGTAATTTGACGGCAAGGGGAAAAATACCAAACCAGAAATCTCTCAACCATATGCATTCCTATTAAATCTGTAACAACTGGGCAGGGGGTTAGCCCAAAACAGTAAGTTTACCTCAATGTTCCCTCTATCCTGGAGCAAAGAGTATTGATGAATAAAGCCAGAAAAAGAGTGGAAATATTCATCTTCCTTCCATTTTACTGCAGTAGACTGTACATCCTCACACCTACAGTATTTTGAAATATTTAAGGGAAGAAATGATGCACATAAAAGCCTCCTCTAATGATCTGCTGGAAAAGAACCGCTTTTCCTAGTGTTTTGATCCCAGATGATAGTAGGACTTCAATTTAAAATAAACTTCCTAAAGCAACACTACAGAAGAAAGGAAAGCATTACATATAACCTGATAGTGTAATTCCCATTTCTCAGATTGGATTCAGCATCACTAAAGCATGCAGGGTAAACTGTGCATCAATCACAGAATAGCATCACAGAACCTCTCAGACTGATAGGGACCTCAGGAAGCACTGGATTCAACCTCCTTCCCAAAGCATGGTCAGATGGTAGGACTACACTCATCTGAGCTGACTTCATTATCACTGAGGAGCATTTCTCACACCAGTTTGGACCAAGCCACCCTGAGGATAGCACATCCATACCTTTATTGCAGGGAAGATAGGAGGAAAGAAAGAAAAAAAAAAAAATTAAAAAAAAAAAAAAAATATAAAAGAGGTGGGGGTGTTGATGAGGTCTACTACCTGAAATGAGGACACATGTGGAGAAACCAGCAGCAGCTATCCCTCTGCCCCACCCTGAAAGTAAACAGTAAGGTCATTAGGAGTTTGGGGAGAAACTGTTCATTATAGGCAGGGAAGATAGGAGGAAAGAAAGAAAAAAAAAAAAATTAAAAAAAAAAAAAAAATATAAAAGAGGTGGGGGTGTTGATGAGGTCTACTACCTGAAATGAGGACACATGTGGAGAAACCAGCAGCAGCTATCCCTCTGCCCCACCCTGAAAGTAAACAGTAAGGTCATTAGGAGTTTGGGGAGAAACTGTTCATTATAGGCAGGACACGCAACTAAATTTTTTATAACTTGACAAATCTGTGAGTGAGATGTTCTTGACTTTACCTTGTATGCAAAACAACCAGACTAAAAGTCCCACAACAATCTCTGTGTAACTGCCACTCACACATGCTTGTCCTCCCACGAGCAAAGACAAACCACACTCTGAATCAACATGACAATTTAGAATTTTCCTCTCCACTAAGATCTGTTCCCTTCATTTTCTTTACTGCACATTCTTTACTCATTTTTCTTTACAGTCCCAATGATAGCACAACATAGAAAGTTAAATATATAAATCTTTGCTGGAGCAGGACCAAAGACATCCCTACCACCACTTCATGCTACTTAAAAACACACTTCCATGTGATCAGGACTACAACTTAGCACTTTTTAAATCTTTATTAGAATTAT
>NW_009933221.1:0-5944 GCF_000696875.1 Nestor notabilis | reverse complement strand
GAAAGAGCAACTAAAAAGCAACTTGTATCTGGAGGATGGCTAATTATGGACAGCAAGTGTCATTTCAATATAAACAGAGGAAATAAATGTAAATTACACAACACTTAACTCTTACAAATAGGCTGTTAACTGAGACAATAGTCTACAAGATGTTGTTTGGAGTATCTCATTAATAAAATTCAAAATTGTTTTCAGCAATTATGTGCAATCATTGTCATTTTAGCACTGGCCAAAAATAGTCCCTTACTGCATGCTTCAACATCACAGACTGCCAAGGAAATCATCCTGCCCATGGGAGAGAATTGGAACTGTACCACACTAACACAGAAATGTCACACATTAGCAAAAGGAAATGTTGATTCACAGATAAACTTGCTGCTACAGAAGACTAATAAATGTTCTTGAAAGACCAAAGACAGCACTTACTGAGTGATGGGCCACTTTCATAAACTGATTTTAGCAGTTCTAGAAAAGCATCTTCCAGGACTTGTTTTCACTTGAGAGGTTTATTGTAGCTGGGTTTTACTCTCAAGAACACCTGTACCTAAACTTTAATCTTCTGGTTTGGTTCATAAAATTGAGCACTGCACACCATTTGTGAATTACCTTGACAAGCTGCTGTCCAACAGGCAAGTAAAACACTAGTTCTGCAGTAGCATGACAGAATAACCAGCCCCAACTCTTCAGTGTCTGTAACAGCGTGTTTGGAGGGACATAAGTAATAACCAGCTCTCCTGCAACCTAGTACGCCTAGTTACTCAACAAGACCACTGTTTCTTTGATTACTACAGAGACTGTGCCACAAGCAATACTTGTCTATTTTTACCTATAGCAAACAGACAGAGCTTAGTCTGGAACACATCGATCTGCAGAGAGTCCAGCACATTAAACCTGCAGCTGAAAATTCCCTATTGCACCTCAATGACACCATCGCCTCTCCCCATACCCTGAATCCAAAGCCAATGTTTTTCACACACATTCCCTAGCTCTATGCTTCGTGCTTCCAGACGACCTGCAACATAACCCCATCGGTCACTTCATACTCCCTGAAGACACCCATCATCCCCCCTGACTTTATGCATACCCTCACATCCTACCTTCCCCTTGCTGTTGCTGGCCCGCATCTGTCTTACAGGTACAGGGTTAGTGACAGACCAATTATTTCTGTGAATTTAATACACTGCAATGTCAGAATCTCTCAGTTGAAACAAAGTTCCAACCCTTTTTTTGCAGGGAGTTATGCCTACTTAGGGAGAAATAGCAACAGCAGAAATAAGCATAAACTCAAATGAGAGCAGCTGCCTACTTCTTCATCTCCTGCACGTACATGGGCACACACACAGTGGCTTGTCCACGTCACTGGCAGGAGCTATTCTTTAATGTCTGAGACATCGTAGGCCACCTGAAACCTGTCAGAGTGGAGAGATGGAGGTAACTAGGCCTGGCAAATTTGATGAGCATTTACTTGGGATCTAATTTTGCCTACAATTTTTTTTGTGTGTCTTGCTGTGTCTTACTCTTTTCAATGCAATCTGCACATCTCCAGTTCAGGCCACCCTGAATTAAACAACTGCATTTTACTGCCAGGAGAAAGTACAAATATTTTGCTTTTCAGATGACAGGCATAGGAGAATTTTTAGAATTGATGCATGAAATATATTTGCCATTGAATGCTCTCAAGTGAGGTCCTAGAACACTGAGTAAACATTACCTGAAAACTGATGTTCTGCATCTAAATTTTTATCTGCATTAAAACCTCCCAGTCTTTGCCATCCATTCCCACCACACAGATATGTCAACCTGACATATGAAAGAATCTGGGGAGTTTTCTTCAACTGTCACTTGCTAATTTTGCAAGATAAATATCTGTTCTTCTAAATTTTAACAGTGATGAAAATTTATCTTTGGAAGCATGAGTCTAAATACTTAAAAACAAAACAAAACAAAAAAAACCAAAACCCACACAAACACATTCAACAAGACTTACTAATAAGATGACCAAAAGCATAAAATGTACATTTTTTTCAAACAAAAATGTACAGTATTTCTATAAGAGAACTGAAAAAAATAAAGCTATAAAAATAAACAACAAAATTAAAAGGGACATACAAAAGCAAGGGAGGGATTCATCTCTCCTGTCAGCACTCAATTAACTCATTAAAATTGAGAGATTCATTCAAGTGAAGAAAACATGACTAGCGTTCTCTCACTGTTCCAAATGCATCCAAGTCTTGGCTTATCAAAAGATTTATCTCCAGCTCTACAAATGATGCTCCCACCACAAGTCAATTGACGCTTTTTGGAGGAGACAGTTTTAGGCAGCAGTTGAAACTGAAATCCGTCTGCTGTGCTGTATCTCCTTGGGGATGGGAACAGACCAAAGCAGGAGCAAACAGAATAACTGCCTTACAAGGGGGATAATGACAGGTAGTTTGACAAGCACCATATTGACTTTATAAAATGTTTCACATACACAAATTATGCAACGCAGCTAATAACGCGACGGGGGTGGAAGGAGGCTGGAAAAGCAGAACACTGTTCATTCATTCTGATGCCATGTTGTTCATACAGTACCGAAGCGTCTGTCTGTGTTTTGACAACCTGCCAAGTCCATCACTACCTAAAGCACAAGACTTGCTGTAGGCAGTTTGACCCTTTTCTTCCTTTCCTATACCCTCTTGCTTATTCTAAAGCATATAAGCTCTCCAGGAATAGCATCTGATGTTCCAGGGACACTACATTTTAGGATTATTTTGTACTTTGAGAAAGCCCACAGGCACACTCAGTATTTTTCTGGGCAAGTGTAGCTAGTTCCCTGTTACCAGTAAGGGTGGCAATTAGTTTTGTTATTCAGATGTTTTTCAAACTTAAGACTAAAGTGAGAGTAGGTCTAGAACTTCACCCAAAATAAATGCTTTAAGCAGCTTGGGATAAGTAGGTTAACTGAGTGGGGACTTTGGCCTTAGTTTTCTACTTGTTCATGTAGTTTTGGTAATAAAGATAAGATTATGCCTCCAAATATAAGTGTTCATATGCCTTACTTTTTCCACAAGTGGTAGTGCCTAAGCAGATGAACAGATCAAGATATTCACCTGTACCACCAAGTTCTTGAATTGCCATTCAACAACAAGGGTTAAAAATGCAATGGGAGCTACTTGAATTACAAAACTTAAAATAAGGAAGATGTAAAGGTAAGCCACAAACTAAGATTTGAAAGGGAAGATGAGAAAGAGATGGGAGATATGCTTTCTACCTTAACTTTCTGTACAAACCAGGTATCTACAGTCTAGACGCAGTCTATATGCATACACAACCTCAAATAAAAACCAAACGACAAACCCCAGAACATATACAGCCTTGTATCCTTTCTCCTCCATCTACTTAGGCATTTGATACATCATTTCATCTCTGTTTTGCTAGTCACACAGAAAGAAAAGGGAGAACTGAGTTCTTAACAGTGCATTGCTCTGGACAGGCTGTCAATCTTGATTGTTGAAGTTCTTTTCCTTCTTCTCAAGGTAGGTTTCAGCTAAACCATTAGATTACTGCCTTCTGAAAACCAGTGTTCAACCTGTTAACAGGGAAGGTGTACTGGATTTAGCTGGGGTGGAGATAATTTTCTTCACAGGAGCCTGTATGTGTTTTAGATGGCACCCTAAACAGTGTTGGTAACACACCAACATTTTAGCTATTGTTGTGCAGCCCCAAGGCTTTCTCTGTTTCTCACTCTGAGGTCCCAGACAGCAGGCTGGGGGATGAACAAGAGGTTGGGAAGGAACACAGCTTCGGGCAGCTGACCCCAGCATACCAAAGGGGTGTTCGAGAGCATTGTGCTTAGCAGTAAAACTGGGGGAGCTGGGTTTCTAAAGTAGCTGTTGCTTAGAGACTGGCTGAGCACTGGCCTGCTGGTGGTGAGTGATTGCTTTTACATTGCTTAAGGGTGGAGGTGAGGGGGTTCCCTTTATGTTCACTTAAACTGTCTTTATCTCAACCCACAAGAGTTTTCCCCTTGCTTTTGCCCTTCAATTCTCATTACCACCCTGGGGTCGAGAAAGTGGTTGGGGGCTTTCCTTCTAGCTGGGGTCAGCTGACCACCGATGGTCATACTAGGTAGCTGTTCTACTGGTCAGGAAAGATTGGAAGTGGGATGCAGGTACAATTTGATTGTGTACTCCTTTCAAACATCCAGCAAACAGCATTTGTTCAGTATTACTGACATACAGTTGCATTTGAACTAGAAATTTAGCTCACTGTTGAGCCTGATGAGGAATTGCCTCTCAAATCAACAAACACTTTTCAAATGCATGCCTTCTTTGATAACAAATTGCTTCTGTCTTCTTCATGCCAAGTACCTTTACAGGGATACAAGGCACAATTTATAAGTGCTTAGCGTCCTGAAAGGTCCTACACTCAACACCTGATTAGTGATTCACAGCAAGTCAAGTCAAAGCTCACTTCTACCAGTCTGTGTAATTCCTTTCTTCTACTGCCCACACTGTAACAGCAATAAAACACTTAATGCTGTTTTCAACACAGATAACCTATTGTATCTGAAATAGTCTTTTAAACAGCACAGGAAAAGGCATCCTCTGCTCAAGTGTACTTTCCTCCAAAATATTTCTTCTACAGCTATATCCAGCAGACTAAATGCTGATATCCTCATCCAAGCAAAACTTATTTTGAAGGACTGAGAATTTCTCCAGACATTATTTGGAGAGCAGACTAGGTTTTAAGCTCAGCTCAATGTTGTTTCAGGATTTGCTCTGGTTTGTAGGTATTTTGAAGAAAATAACACAAAAAACACAGCAGGTCTGAATATTAAAATCTGACACAATTACATGACACCAGTAATGACAGAATCAGCTCAAGCTGAGAGCATTCTGTGCTCCCTGCTGCCTTGCACATTACACATTTTCACTAGGACCAGCCTGTGTCAAACAAAACATAAAATAGTATTTTCCACCCTTTTGCCCTCATTTTGCTCTAGCCCAACTGACCTCAGAGAATTAAGAACCAAGCTGAGCCAGAGTCTAGACAAACTGACTCATAAATCAAGAGTTTCCTCACACAGTCATCCTGCTATGGATTTTAGAAGACTGAAGAGAGTCATGCTCCTATGACCATAGACTAAAGAATTTAGCTGAAATGCCATGCACTGGTTCACACAAAAGTGAGAAGCACGAGATGGGGCTTATGCATTAGCATCATATGAGTATCAGATACATCATGTATCTTACTGACATGCCAAACGGCAACACAGAGGCCACAACACTATGCTGCCTTATACACAGGGTACCAGGTTGGCATACCTGTGTGGATACAGACCATCCCTATAGTGGCTTTATGGGGAAGCCCACACATTACAGCTAATTGTGTAAGTTCCAGGCCCTGGAGCAAGGAAGGTGGAAGGCCACATAAAGTGCTTGCTGGCATGTCAAGCAGGCAGTTGCGCTTACAGCATGAGAACCACTTATCTACACCCAGGAACCATTACCGACCTTTGCAGACTGGCACAGAACCAGCTTGCCAATTCAGTCACTTGCAGGATCAGAGTTATCGCCATATACACTGACTATTTACTAAAGAAGAATCCTCAGAAAAAGGCTGTCACAATATAAACACAAGGGTTTGATTGTGTTGACACTTTTGACTAATCTGAAAGCAAGGTACCAACCTTTGAGTTTTCACTTTTGATTTCTCAGACCAACAGCTTCTTACCACCTGTTTCTACAGAGGAGAACACTAAGCACAGGGCAGGATGAAAGATGCAAAGACCTAGAATTATAGACCATTTACCAAAGTCACTTCCTTTTGCCTTTGGGTAGAAACACCCTAAAAGTTAGTGTTATAATGATCCAGGTGGTGACCTCTGCAGCGTAAAATTTCCATATGGTCATAAAATCAGCTGCCTAGCGGAAGAGAAAAAGGAGTGGAGATGTTTGAG
>NW_009933220.1:160410-194078 GCF_000696875.1 Nestor notabilis | reverse complement strand
CTGTGGAAAGCAAGCAAGCGACGTAGGAATTGGGACCTAAATCAGAGCAGGATTTATTTTCCTCGGTTTTTTCCCCCTTTCTGTATTTTCTCTTTTTAACTGCATGCATTGGCATGCATTGTAGTGTGCGTAGTGTCATCAGCAGTGGAAGATGAGAAGAAAAGTGGACTTCGGCAAGAGCACGTCGAAAACCATCATCTTGCTGTTGTATTCCCAACGCAGTAATAAATAGTTTTATTATATGATACGCTGTGTCCTTTCCCTCTTGAAGGAAGGAGGAACAAGTTAGAGGAGGTAGTCTCTGGAGGTTCATGTGATAAAAATACCAAGGAACTTGGAAGGCATGCCACCATAAAGCAGTTGTAGAGTATCAGAGAAATGTTTTTTCTGGGAGGGAGTTGAGGCACTGCTGCTGAAAGATTGTGCTCTTGCATGTGATAGTCTCCCCCCTCTGGCAATGATGTAGCTTTCAGAATAGATGATTATTACTAATTTTTCAATATTAAGAAGGTGCTACACTTCAAAACCTTAAGGCTTGAAGACAGTTTTCACAGGGTTAACAAACTTCTTGCACTAGCAGTTTTTTCCCCTCCCTTTTTGCAGGGTGATTTCCACCCTTTAGCGATTAAAAAGGTGAAGTTGTGGTGTTCACCATAACCATGCCAAGCTATTTTTACAAGTAAATGTGAAGATAATAGTAACAATGAAGTTAAGAACATCCGTGTGCCTTGTCATGGGGAGGCTTACTATTTTAGTCTTAATGAGTGTAATTCAGATGTCAGTCTTCCCAGTTTCCTTTTGGCACACGTGGACTTGACTGATAATGCTTCTGAACATTTGCCAGGAGTGGGAATGTTGTGTTGAAATAATATTCTTTTTCAAGCACAACATTTTGACTTAGAATGTATGGATAAAAGTGAAAACTTAAAGTACTAGTGACTCCTGGATGATGAGGTAAGGATAAGGGGAAGATGGGTTTTCATCAATCTCTTAGTTTTTAGATCACTTATTTTTCCCTCAAGTTTCCCCACAATTGTTTTCCTTCTCTGTAAACTGTCATGGGTGAGTGTGAAAGAAAAATAATGTAATGTCCGTGGCTTTTAAAAGTGCTCTTAAATACATTTTGAGCATGATTAGATGTTAATGGAACCTAAAACTGCTGACTACTTTTGGTCACTATTCTTCCTACCAGTTGGTCAATTCTGATAATGCTAGCAAAAGAAGGCACCACAAAACCCAAAAAATAAAAAAGAAAAAAAGAAAAAAATCCCAGCAAAGCAAACAGAAAACTAGTAAGATAACTTTGCTATAAAATCAGATCAGTTTTTATGCAATCATTTTGACTGACAGCTGGAAATGATATTTTATTTGATCTGTAATTCCTCAAAGAAGTATTACAAAAGGCCCCCAAACACTCAAACCAAAAAAACTGCAGAGGGAATGAAGAGGGGAAAATTTATTTGTGATCTGAAATAACAGCAACTTCCTTTTTTTCTTTTTTTTTTCTTTTTTTTTTTTTTTCTTTTTTAGTAAAACCAGACCTGCTTTAACTGCTGCTTTTCTTGGAAAAGTGAGATTGTCAGGATAGGCTTACATGTACAAGTAATTTTACTGCTCAGTTGAACAGTGCATGATGTGATGAAGCATGTGCTAAACTTAGTATGGTCAAATTAGTGTAGCTTTGAACTAGGGGAGATGTATGCCATCTATAAGGAATATCATAACCTTTATAAAATATCTTAGTATATGTAGTGGTAAATACTTTCAGCTATGCTGTACATGAGGGCATGTGTGCTACTAAGTAACTAATTCCTTGTAATTTCCATGCCTCATTAGTTTGCACACAGTGAAAAGGGTTGTTTTTGCAGAGTTTTCTGGAATGGAAGCATGAGTTAAAAACTAAGCAAAATTGTAATGTGAGGTGAATAGAAAGGAAAAATGTACAAGATGACTTTTTCAGGGACTTTGTTGAGGAAATTTTTTTTCCAGTTTGAATTGTTGACTACATTAAGCTTCTCAGTAAGGCTATAAGAAGAGTGTTTGTGAGCAAATGTCTTGAAATTCCCATTGATTCCCCCCCCCCCCCCTTTTTTGTAATACACACTTACTCCCCCCCCCCCCCATTTCTTAAAGCAGCCTGGAATCCAGAACTCCAGACTGTAGTGGAGCTAGAAGAGTTGGATTATGAAGATGTGGATAATACAAGTATATAGAGTGCCATATACAAAAATGGAGTTGCAAGTAAAAAGTAACTACTAGTCTGAAAATCATAAAGTTTCTAGTCAAGTAGTCTGTTCTGGTCAAGTCATAAAAATATGAGGTCAAGCAAGCCAGGTTACTACCTTAGAAATGTGAAAGTGTGTTAGAATGTTCAAGAAGACACTGTTTGGTTTTGTTTGGTTTTGTTTTTGGTTTTTTTTTTTTTCCTCATTGTATGAGAAAGGCAATGATAATAGCTCAGAAATTGATATCTGAATGTGCAGGTTTTGTGAAAATGGTATGGAGATAAGTGCACTTTTAAAATGGTGTTAGGTAAGCCAATACAATAAGCAAGAGAAAGTAGAAGAGTTATACAAGTTACTTGCAAAGTTGGAAAGAATGAAATGTTGGTGAACTATGTAGTAGGTAGGGCAGTATATGAAACATTGCGTGAAGACATGAAGCAACAGCACTGGTAGAGATAACAGAGTAACTTCCAAGACAGGGGGAGTTAAACCTGGATTGTTAATTAGCAAAACAAAAAAAAGAGAAAGAAGCCAAAAGTTTGTCAAGCGCATGCTTTAAGATAACTCAATGTGAGTGTGTTGTTCTGGAACAGCACATCCAGTAGTTCTTGGCTCGGTTTTGTTGTGGTAGGTCTGTCATGTTCAAGATCACTGTTAAACTGTGATGCTCATGTAGATGCTAAAATTTTAATAAAATATATAGGCTCATAATTCTTGACTGCTATTTAAATATTAGACAAGAGAGATTCAATTTATCTGTAGCGCTGCATGGAAGTAGTGCAAGTTAGAGTTGCTCTGAAAGCAGTTGATCTTAAAGTGTGGACAGGCTGAAAGCAGGTTGAAGGAATCGCAAATTTTAGGTTAAAAAGTGAGAGTGCCAACTAACATTTTGACTTCTGGTGTGCAAGAACTCCTGTGTGTGTATATATGTGGAAGTGTAATGTTTAAGACCTGAATGCTTGGAGTATTATAAAAGAATTGTGATGAGGTAGCCACTTTTGCTACATAAAGGTTGACCAGTTTGTGTTGATTTAAGCAATGTGTTTCTCTCTTGCCTCCTTAAATAACTTTACCATGGAATATGAAGACTGATACTGAACAATAAAAGGCTTCAGCATGATTTATTTCTTGTAAGATTAGAGTCAAGTATCCTGTTTGGAAATATGGTCAAATCTAGGTTGTTCTCTTTCCCATCCCCTTTGTGTAGCATCTCTCTCAGGATAATCTTGGGAAACAAAGGACTGTTCTGTAGCAGGAGAAGCAAAAATATATTACCTTTACAGAGCATCTGTACCAGCTGATTACCTTTCAGGTGCTGGTGTAGAGCTTTTAGGGTATGCAAAATCACAGGTGTAAATGCATCTGCTGTGAAAAAGGAAGGAGGAGTGTGTTGCTTCAGTAAGCTGTGTGTGGGGTTAATGAGTAGCATTTGTGGAGCTCAAAGAAGAATGGAGTTAGAAGGTCTAGGACTGAAAGTGCAGATCTCAATTTTTAGAAACAAAATCAGTAGTGAGTGGAAGTAGGGTGAGAGAAATGCAAAACCTGGTATACAAACTGGTAGAAGATAATCTTGCTAGGTGCCAACTACTTGCAGTGCTGTTAGTAAACGTCCTTTTATTTTTATTTTTTTTTTAGTGTTGGTTCAGTTATCTTGTTGAAGAGCAGTAAATTTGAAGAGTATTACTTTCCATCATATGTTGTACCAGTTTGTTGCTGTGGAGATAGTTTGACCTGCTGTCCTGTGGTTGAATGCAAATTTGTTCAGAGTTCTTTATTGGAACTTATAGCTACAGACTGGTTAGGTAAGTCTGAAAAGAAGTGAGAGTGCTGAGATTGCTTGTGTTGTCTGACTGCTCTGGAGTCCTGATACATTGCCTCTTAAAGATGAGCTATGTGAGAACAGATTACTTTGCTCTAGAACTGTTTGTACTTGGGTTTTTTGTTTCCAACTTTGAATGGACCTGTTGTATTGACTCTGGATTATTTGAACTTTTTTTAATCCTGATGACTACTACGCTGAGTGGTGTATAGATATAAATGCAGAAGTTTCTGTGAGGAATTTTCTTAGGGACTTGTTAATTGAATACTAACTGAATGGCCGTATTTTCTTAGTGAAGAACAGCTGTAGGTGTAATTCTTTAATTATTGTTTTGTTATGCCATGTGTTTTTGGGTATTGTAGTTGTTGTTTGAAGGGGAGGTGGAGTGTATGGTCTTTAAAGGTACCTTCTAACCCAAACCACTTTATGGTTCTGTGTGTAGTTTTGTATGGGGTCTTTTGGTAGGGTTAGCCTATCTAAACCAAGATTTTTGGAAAGTACTTATTTAAAGGGCAGTTGTATTCAGTGCCTCACATTATAGCTATTTGAAATGCAGTAATGTATTTTTATTGAGAGGACGGAGAAGATGATGAGTTATTGGATTAGGCATGAGACAAATTGATCCAGATTTTTTGTTAGAGGTGAAGGGGTCATTAACACTATTGTCTCTTTCTGGTTAGAAGCAGATAGATTGACTAGAAAAGAGTATTGTATAAGTTTGGGAAGAAATCCCAAGAATAGCTAAGAAAGAAAAGATGGTAAAAGCTGAATGCATAAAATATAAGAAAATAGATGAGAAGCCATTAAACAGTGAAATGTGTGCTAAAGATGATGTCAGGGAAAGTTGTTTAGTGAGGAGAGATGAAAAAGTTGTTAGGTGAAAGCTTGTTTTACTCCCCTGATTGTGAACAGATAGTGAAGGTGTAAAACAGTGGGTTGAAATGAGGTGTAGATATGTACAAGTAAGACTCTTGAGGGGGCTTATGGCCAATATTGGGCTTGGTTCTGGAAAAGCTAGTCTAGTGGTTGCTTGCTGCACAACTTAATACACAGTTTCATGGTGAAGAGATTCAAGGTACAGTGAAACTTCAACTCATAGTCAAAACACCAAACAAGTAAACTCTCAATTATCTAATAGGTGAATGCTTATTTTTCTCCTCATTCTTTTCAGGTAATTAACTTCTAGACTTGGAACAGTTCCAAATGTGAACTCAAAAATATTTTTTTTTCTGTTCATGAATTGCCAATAGAATAACATTAGAATAACTTAGCCAAAGGAATAAAAAACTTTCAAAGTCTTGAAACTTTCATCTCCTATCCTTTTACTTCTGTTTTCCCAGCTGTGGGGAACTGAGTAGGTAAAGTTTCACATCATCATGTTGTTAAGGTTAGTATTAGTTCAAGTAGTGAAAAGTAACAAGCTTCTGGTCTATCCTCTTTTATCACTACTGCATTTTGTTCAATATTTTTGCTTCATTTCAGTTAAGTAGTGTATGAAAGTAAAAGCAATATTAAATTTGTAATACCTTAAAATGGCATGCTTCAGCATTCTCAATGTGAAGGCTAGTCAAGTGTAGCTTGTCTTGACTGGTGTACTAGGATTTCTTGCAGCTCTTGCTGATCCCTCCTTCCCCCCATCAGATCTTCATTATCTGTCATTTAAAATATCTTTGTACGTCTACAGGGAATCATTGTTTTCTCCTTGTCTATTAGTCAAGGCTGGTATTACATGGTAGTTTTTAAACTTGTCCGTAGTATCTTCCTGGAAATAGTTTGAACAGAAGATTTTCCTAAAGTGACTGTTTTCAATACTTGAAAGGTACTAGTTATAGCACTGTAATGCGGTGGCACATGCAGAATTTGAGGTCATTGAAATGGCAGTTTCCTGCCAAAAAAAAAAAAAAATGCTTGCTAAAGATGAGTAAAGGCTAGTCTCAGTAGCTGGTGTGCATACAGATGAGTGGGAAAAACAAACTGAGCTAGCTTGATGAATTTGTTAGTTAGCTTTGGATTTGTTATTTTTGCTAGCCCTTGAGTTGGAAGAATAAGAATTAGTGTTTGACTTAAATTTGTCTTAATCCTGTTTTGTGTGGGCATTCTTTGCTCACATCTGTTACTTCTTAATTGCAAAACCACTCATGCTGCATATGGTTAAGCTGAAAACTATTGCTGGGGCAAGCACCCTTAAGAAGCACCCAATGAAGCAATGCCGTAGATAGAATGTGAAGAAGTTGGAATTATGGTTAAGTTGGGTAACTAGCTTTACTTCATTTTTATTTTTTTTTTCAGTGTGCATAGTCTGATAGAGCAATAGTCAGTTTAGTCAAGCATAAGTTAAATTACATCAAATGCAAGGAACTTCTTCTAACAGAGTAACCGAGGGGGCAAAACTTTTGACTTGTATTAACTTGGGGTAATTTTTTTTCCCAAAACGAATTTCTTGCATCACGTATTGGCACTTGCCATGATAAAAAAGAAAAAAATGCTTATTCAACTTTACTAAATATTACTGCTAGAGGTCAGAGGAGCAAAGATCAAGAGCTGTTAAGCTTAGTTCAATTTTTGAACATGTTTGTAAAGATTGCTAGTATTTGCATTATAAAACCCTACTTCTCAGCCCTTCACCAATGATGCTTCTTCTGTGCTTTAAACATTTTAATGCACTTTTGACTTCAAAAGCTAAATTTTCTTGAAACAGAGGTAACATTGTTATGACTTCATTAAGGTACTTTAACATTTAAAGAGGCACTATAGATTTAAAGAAATCAACCCTGAGAAGGTGATGGTTGTGACCATGCCATTAATCACCTCTTAGGAGATTTAAATGCATCCTGTTGAAAGTTTCAATGTGTTACTGGCAGCTGAGGTAGCATAAAAGTCTACCTCTGGTAATTAGCATGTGCAATATAGTCATAGCAAGTGCAATATAACTGTTTATCCAGGCTATCTTGTATAAGAAGAAGTATACAAAGTTCTGTGCAGCTCTGTTTCAGCAGCTTGTGGTAACAGACGTAGTTCCAAGTTTCTGCACATAGCTTTCATGGCAGGGGTTTGGAACTAGATGATCTTTAAGGTCCCTTCCAACCCAAACCATTCTGTGGTTCTGTGTGTATAAGAACTCTAAGTAAGATGGCTGTGAAATAATAAGGGTTTTGACTATAACCGGATTAATGATCACAGTTGATGCATCAGTGTTTTCACGTGAATGTTTAGTAGCCTATGTTACGTTCTGGCATATCAGAATGTAATCTGTTGTCGGGACATATTTTTGTGTAAGCTTCATGTAAGATCTTTATACATTCTGCTGAGAGTGTTCCGCCTTACAGGAAGAGGGGAGGACTATGGGACTGTGCAGCTGTTAGTGAAAGTTCCCTTGGTGATGTATTTTGAGAGCAACTCTACAGCTGTGTTTTCCAGGACTTGAGGGGTGTGGTTTAAGTGTGATAAATTGATGTGGCTGCAGATAAGGTGAAAACTGAAGTGAGGAAAAGGAGATATGGTGTCTCCACAATTTGAAGCTGCTCTAAAAAGAGGTCCTGAATTGACATCTCCAAGTACACAGGACAAACGAAGACGTGGAAAGGAAGAACACTGAGTGTTAACCTTGAGAAGGTTTCCTAAAATGTCCTTGTAGCCAAGCTGGGGAGAGGTGTTCAGGTAAGTGTTAAATGGGTGAAAATTTGTGTGTACTGCTGGGTTCTAATCAGCTGTACATGGTCCACCTGGAGGCTTGTTACTGGTGGCATGCCTGTAGGGATCAATGCAGGGGCAGTTTGTCTGCATTTCAGCCCCTCTTCTGGGTTAGTAATGCACTTTGAGCAAGTTTATGGATGCTACGAGATTGTGGGGAGCATTTGATATGCTGGAGACCAGGGCTAATTGAGTGGGATGTCTATGGTCTGGAGAAGTAGCTAGCAGAAACTTCATGAAATTGAACAAAAGTAGATGACAAGTCTTCCTGGGTAGAATGACCTCATGCAACAGCACAGATGTGGTGCTAACTGGTAAAAAGCAGCTTTACAGGAAAGAACATAGGGTTTCTTGTGGGTCTGTAAGTGCCTCTGGTGTAAAAGAGCATACCAGGCATGGTCATCCAGTCGAAGAAAGCAATTCTCTTATCCAGAGCTTGTGAGACTGCATCTGGAGCAGTGTGCCCAGTTTTGTGCTCCCAAATACAACGCAGATGCTGAGGTGTCTGTGGAAAGCCGCTAAGGTAGGAAGTCAGCAGTGCAATGATGTATGAATTGGGGCTGAGAAATGAGTTGTTCCACTTTCAGAAAAGTCTGAAGTGGGGATCCTAATTGCTAGGACTGTTGAATAGGAGGTGAGAGAGAAAATGAAGACAAAGTCTCCTTGGCTTTACACAGGGAAAGGAAAAGAGGCTAAGACATGAGCTACAACAAGGGAAATGCTAATAACATGTTAGCAACATGGTTTCCCACACAAAATGAAGCACTGAAACAGGCTGTGGAATCTCTGTCCTTGAAAATATTTAGAACCTGACTGTGGTATGACCCTGAGCAACTTGAGCTGACTTCAAAGTTGGCCCTGCTTTCAGTTGGGGACTGGATTGAATAACCTCCAGAAGTCCCTTTCAGTCTAAATGAGCCTCTTTTTGAGCATGGGGGTTCAGGAGCTGGTATAGTATAGTTGCTAGCCTGGGAAGAAAAGTCTCTTTCTGTTAAGGATAAAATGTCCGAGTAAAGTCTGAAGCAAGTTTTTCCCATAATTTACCTGCTAAAAGCTGGATTTAAAATTGGATCTGATTGTTAACTCCTACTGTAAGTAATAACTTTTAGAGACTTAAGGAAAGATTTGCCTGAATTTCTTCTGTTACTTCAGTAGTAGCCAATAGGACTAGTCCCTTACAGTACAGAGCTGAGTAGCAGTGTGACAGTTACTGAAAATGTAGTTTGGCAGTAAATTGAGCAGCTATTACACAGCATTAGTATGCTGGCCAATATGTTCCTAGGCTTACTGTCTTGATGCAATTCCTGGGCAAAAAAAGGGTTAACTTCCTGGAACAGCTTGCAGTGGAGGGCGGCCTTAAGAGCTAAAAAAAAAAAAAAACCCAGCCGGTAGCATCAACAATGCAGGGGGCAGCAGGCATCTGCATAACTTTGTAATGTTACTGGTAACTTACCAGATCCTGTCATGAGCAGCTGAGGCTTAGGCACTGTATCTTATGATTTGCTGCTTCTCACAAAATATGCTCATTTTATGTTTTGTTGTATGGCTGCATATGCCATTGGCAGATAATATTCAAACTTTACAAGAAATGGGAAATGTTAAGTTAATGTTTAGTTGTCTTTCTGAACTTCCTTGACTTTGCTGCTTTATGTAGTGCAAAGTACAACCTCCCTTCTCCCCCAGACTTCAGCTCTTCCAAGAGTACGTGTTATGTGGGAAGACAACTTATAATAGGTGAAGGAGTGGTCTGTTTAAGGGAATCAGGGCTTTCCTAGGGATTGAAGATCTTGTCCCTTCCTCTAGAAAGACATCACACGTTAGTGTTCCTGACCAGCGTTTAAAGGTTTTCTAATTTCAGTGTAGGAGGTACAGTTCTGAGGACAGGGAATGCTGAATGCTTATAACTGTTGCTATAGGCTTAGCAGAATTTCAAGTCCTTCCTTAAAATTTCACCACCAAAACCCCAACCAAAACCAAAACCCCCAAGCCTCAAATCCTGATACCTGGGTGTTTATTATAAGCAATTCAGAATTTTTGCTTGTATAGAATTTTTTCTAGCTTATTCTTGAACATACTGTAAAGAATATGTACACTCAAATCAGCAAATGCATTGAGTAGTCTCTCAGAGTATGCCATGTTACTTTCTGTGTTTAAAGTTGGAGTGATGTCTGTTTCTGCTTGACTTCAATTTTTGCCTTTATCTTCATATGTAAACATAATATCCTGTTAAAGACAAAAGATGTTAATACAACAGTATTTTTCTCCTTTTTGTCTTGTTTCCCAAAAATGATTGAAATGCCCTATGTAGTTTGTTGGGGTTTTGGTTGTTTTTCTCCAGTTATCTGAGATTAGGAGATGTTGCTTGTGCTTAAAACTTCGTTCTTGACTAAGTTTAATAGGAATTTAGTAGACCCTGCTTTTCCATATGGCACACCTTTTAAATGACCATCATTTAGGCTTGTCAGTACCAGCCAGCATTTCTGGTAGTATATGCTACAAAATTGTTGGGGTTTTTTTGTAAATTTATTAAACTATCTTAAGTTTATACTGAATGAACTTACTTGCCAAAGACATGTGAAACAATCTGTGTTCTCTTCGCTTTGACTTTGTCTATCATTGACTAAACAGTTCAGAAATCCTTTTCCCTCCCTCTACAAAATGCATCTTAAACATGATCACTTCTTATTAGACTGTATATTTGTACAGTAATTGTGAAATTCAGAAATTAACAGTTGTTTCTCAGAGTCCATAAATTAAGACAAACTTAAGACATTGTTAATAATGAATGGAGAAGTGAAGTCTGGGAAGTGCAGTGTAGCATGGGAAGAACAGAAAGCACGTAGGTATGGAAAATTAAATTACTATGTAACAAAATAATTAAATACTGTTATAGTACAGCACAAGCCTATAAATAGGCTAGTTCTTGATTTATATCTTTATTGCTTCTCACAGCCAGTTGAGTTGATTGTCATTCCAACAAGTGTGCCATGCAGTATTACAGTTAATAGGTAGATTCTGGCTGACCATTACAGTTTTCCTGTGCTGGCTGGTGTAAGTGCTGTGAAATAGTTGAAAGATCAGGTATTATTAATAGTTGATCACTAAAACTTCAGCAGTTACAGCCCAGCCCAACTACTTTGATACAATGCTCTTAGCTTGAAGATATCAGCTGTAGTATTCCATTAGTTGCAGTGGATGGTTATACCTTTGCTGGAGGACAAATCAAAAGACACTATGAAGTGTCTGCTGCTGCTGGCTTGATCAAAAAGTAGATGAAGCCTTCTTTAGGCACCTGGGAGAAGCTTCATGATTGCAGCCTATGGCATTCATGGGAGACTTCAGCCACCTGGTATTTGTTGATAGAGGGATAAGGCTGGACACAAGCCATCCAGGAGATGCCAAGATTATATTAAAGACAAGTTGTTGATGCAGGTGATCATGGGCTTGACTAAAGAAGATTCTTCTCTCAATCTGTTATGAATAAACAAAGAACAAATGGTTGAAGATGTAACAGTCAATGTCAGTGTTGGCTGAAATAGCTTTGAGGCTGGGATTTAAAATAGTGAGGATACTGGCCAGGTGTGATAGTAGAATCATAACCCCAGACTGTAGAAGATAATATTTCACTATATTTGGAAATCTAATTGTTGTGTTCTCTTAGGGAGACTGTTTTGATGGGCAAATGAGCTGAGGAAAGCTGACTGATCTTCAAGAGAAACCTCCTGGAATTACAGTGTCTCCAAGCAGTGTACAGGAAGTCCATTGGGTTTGGCTGAAGTTTGGTGTGGAAGAATAGGGAATTTAGCATCAAACCTCAGATGCACAAAGGAAGCCCACAGCAGGTTAAAGCAGGAGGAACATGAGACGTATCAAAGGGCATAGGTATAGAGCTGGGGAAAGCTCAAGCTCAACTGCACCTGCAACAAGTGAGGGATCTTAAGGATGACATTGTCAGCAAAAGAAAAACTAAAGATATATGCCCACTGCTCAGTGAGGCAAGGGACCTAGCAAGGAAGGACATAGAAGAAGTATATGTGTATAATATCTTGTGCTTGCTTCGATTTTTCCACAGGCAAGGTCTGCCCTGTGACTTTCCAGTTCCTTGAGTCTAATAGCAGAATCTGTGGGATGTAGCATAACCTACAGTAGAGAGTGTGAGAGTATTAAAGCCACTGACCATGGAGCAATAAAGATGCTACTGCGGGTGCTGAGTGTTGACTTCTGTCGTGTTTTGCCACCTTTGAAAAGTCAGTAGTGATGGGGGAGATTCCTGACAAGTGGATAAAGGTAGATAGCATACCCATCTTCAACAAAGGAAGTGTGGTCAGGCTGGTCTCAGTCCCTGAAAAGATAATGGAGCAAATCCTCCTCTAGGCCTTCTCCAGGCACATGAATAGCAAACAAAGATGGTTGGGAATGGCTTGAAGGATGGCATTCAGTTGTAGAGAGTCCAACTGGTGGCTGTACATACTGGGGAAATACCATTTAATGTCTCTGAAGGCAAGATACAGTGTAGTCTGTAAGCTTGTGGATGGTACCAAACTGGGGTACAGTTGATACATTAGGAGGCAGGACTGCTACTTTGAGGGACCTCAACTTGCTGGAGAAAAGGCTGCCTTGGAACATCATGGGGTTCAGCAATAGCCCATGTCAAGGACTTGTGGGTGATGTGAGGTTGGAGGCTGTTGTGGTTATAGTCATTATAAATAGAGTTTGATAGAGTTTTTGATTTTTGGAGAACTAAGGAGAGGGATCAGCAGAACTAGTACCGTGGACTTCCAGAGGGCAGACTGTTACCTTTTTAGGAGATTGGTTCATAGAGCCAACCAGTCCTGAAGGACAAAGGACTCCAGGAAGGCTGGACATCCTTCAAGAAGGAAGTCTTACGGGCACAGGAGTAAGCCATCCCCAGAAGCCGAAAGACAAGCTGGTGGGGAAGAAGACTGGCCTAGCTGAACAGAGAACTTCGGTTGGACCTTAGGGGGAAAAAAGAAGAGTTGATGACCTTTAGAAGAAGGGGCAGGCAACTCGGGAGGGCTACAAGGATGCTGGGAGTTTATGCAGGGAGAAAATTAGAAAGGCTGAAGCCCACTAGAACTTAATCTGGCTACTGGCATAGAAGACAATAGAAAAATGTTTTTATAAATACATTGGCAACAAAAGGGCTAAAGAGAATTTCCATCTTCTGTTGGATGCAGGTGGAAGTGTAGTGCCAGAGGATGAGGAAAAGGCAGAGGTACTTAATGCCTTTCTTGCCCCAGTCTTTAATGGTAAGACAAGTTGTTCTCTGAGTACCCAGCCCCCTGAGCTGGAGGATGGGGCTGGAGAGCAGAATGAAGCTCAAGGGAAAGTGGTCAGTGACCAGCTACACCACTTAGACACACAAAAGTCTTGGTGGGGGGATGAGATCCACTCAAGGATGCTGAGGGAGCTGTCAGAAGTGCTCATTGAGCCACTTTCCGCCACTTAATAGCAGTCCTGGCTAACTAGGGAGGTCCCAGTTGACCACAGGAAGGGCAGGAAGGAGGATCTAGGGAACTACAACCCCGTCAGTCTGATGTCAGTGCCAGGGAAAGTTATGGAGCAGATCATCTTGAGTGCCATCAGGCAGCGTATCCAAGATAACTGGATATATAGCAAGGTGGGTGTCGGTCTCATCTTCCACGTAACAAGTGATTGGACAAAAGGAAATGACCTCAAGTAGTGCCAGGGAAGGGTTAGATTAGATATTAGGAAAAATTTCTTCACTGAAAGGGTTGTCAAGCATTGGAGCTGGCTGCCCAGGGAAATGGTTGAATTGCCATCACTGGAGGTATTTAAAAGATGTGTAAATGTGGCACTTAGGGACATGGTTTAGTGGTGGACTTGGCAGTGCTACATTAATGATTGGACTTAATGAACTTAAAATGTTTTTCCAACCTAAATGATGGTATGATTCTAAGTTCTGGATTGGCATAACCTGCATGCAACAGCATAGGCTGTGGTCCAGTGGGCTGGAAGGCAGCTTGGCAGGTGCAAATGTAGGGTCCTGGTGAAAAATAAATTGAGCATGTATCAGCTTTGCAGCAAAGAAAGATGACCTCATCCTGGGCTCTGTTAAGCATGACCCCAGGTTGTGGCAAAGGGATCCTTCACCTCTGTTTGACACTGGAGCACCGTGCCCAGCCTGGTCCTCCCCAGTACTGGAGCGAGCCTGGTGGTGTACCTCTGTGTTGGTTGGGTGCTGGAGCATGGGGTGCATGAGGAGAGGCTGCAAGAGCTGGGCCTGATCAGCCTGTAAAAAGGAAGGCTGAAGGGAAGAAGCCCTTTTTGCTGCTTGATGCGAGTGTGTCAGTAAGGCAGAGCAGGGTTTTCTTCAGAGGTGTGGCATAGGAATAGGAACAAGCTGGCATGTGGGAAATTCAGAGTTAGTGTAAGGAAAAATACTTCTCTCTGAGGGAGACTAGGCAATGGAGGAGGTGCCCAAAGTGTTTGAGGAATCCATCTCATTCTATAGGGATTTTCAGAACTTGACTGGATGAGTCTTCAAACAGTCTGGTGTAACTGGATCTTCTTTGAGCAGGACTAACTGACCTCTGAAGGTCCCTTGCCTCTTACCTACATGAAATCATTATTTTCTATATCAATATTAGAGCTTGTTTACCTTTGCCAATGATAAATGCATTATGAAAAACCTACACCTAGGAGTTCATTTGTGTTTGTGGTAATTGGTAGGTGTTCTTGTTGGAAATGATTAATATAGCTTATACCTGTGTCAGAGAGGACGTGTTGAACACCTTGGAGACATCACAGGCTTTCTGTGAATGAATTTTCTCTATGAGCTGGTACTGATAAATAGTGATTCCTGGGACTTGAGCATTCTGAATGTCTCTCTTGTAGTGAGTGGTCCAGAACTGAACACAGGATTCGAGGTGCGGCCGCACCAGTGCCCAGTACAGGGGGATGATCACTGCCCTGGTCCTGCTGCCACACTATTTGTGATATAGGCCAGGATGCTGTTGGCTTTCCAGCCACTCTTGCCCGAGCCTGTAGCGTTGTGTGGGGTTGTTGTGACCCAAGTGCAGGACCTGGCACTTTGCCTTGTTGGATTTCATACCACTGGCCACAGCCCATCAATCCAACCTGTCCAGATCCCTCTGCAAAGCCTTCCTATCCTCCAGCAGATCAACACTCCCACCCAGCATGGTGTCATCTGCAAATTTATGGAGGGTGCACTCGATCTCCTCAACCAGATCATAAATAAAGATACTAAACAACACTGGCCCTAATACTGAGCCTTGAGGGACACCACTAGTGGCTTTCTACCTTAACAATGAAAGACAGCAAACAGCAATGACAAAATTCCTATACTGATGACTTTTTGTTGTATTTTTGGATTCTAACTGGACCTGGATTCTGATTGCAGTTGCCTTGTATTTCTGTTAGTCTCTGCAATGGCAAGTTTATTATGTGGTAGTGCTGAAACAACCATGTAACTTGGAAGGGTAGTTGTTTGTTGGACTTAGTGTGCACCTCCTGGAATACCAACCCACATTTTTAGAAGTTTGTGGCTAGGTGGGAGAGACTATGCTGCTATGATAACTCCCTGATTTTGAAATGAAGCAGGAGCGATGGGCTCTTCAGACTTGTGATATTTAATGTCTGATCCCACACCTCCAATTGTCCTCTTCTTTCTCTCTCTCTTTTCCAAAAAAAACCCCAATCAAACAAACAACCCCTCCCCACAACCAACCAACCAAACAAAAAAACCCTAATGATATTGTGATGGCATTGAAGAGCATTAAATTGCATTTCCAAATAGGGAGTGGGGAGGTTTGGAGTCTGGAGGGAAGTGTGGGAGGATATTTATCTGACCAAACCTTCTGTTAGCAGTCACTGTGGCGAAAAGTCTTTCTGGGACCTTTTTCTGGAGAGAAGTCATATGGTGGAAGCTATAGTTCTGGTGGTGTTGGAGGGTAGTAGGATCTTGTCTATTGCACTTCCTGGAGTATGAGATGCCTCAATTACACATAATTACTTGTTCCTGGTAGCAAGTTGGAATAAAGATGAATTGCACAGAGTTAAGGAAGGATGTTATCAAACTGAGTGACAGAATAATGAAACAAGCAGATGTACAGATAAATGTTCAGTGATGCCAGTGAGGTTCCCTTTATGAAAGGAAGGAGTAAACTTTATATATATTATGTGTGTTATATATTTGTATACTTAGAAACAGGGCCTTAAGTATGCAATAGTCAGTTCCACGATGATTTTCTATGTTACCTTGGGGCGAACAAAGTGTTGGAGTAAAAGAATGGAACATGCTGTGCTAATGTGTAAATGGGTTGTTTGCATGTTCTTCAAATAGTCTGGTTTTGGTCCCTTGATCATAAAAGCAAAACAAAATCTTAAGGTTGAAATAGGTTCAGTGCAGGGCAGCAAGGGTCAAAAATATGAAAGTGGGCTTCCAAGTGAAGCCAGCTAAGACTTCTCAGTTGAGAAAAGAGGTGACTTCTCATGAGAAGGGTAGGAGTGGGAGGAATATGGTGGGATGTGTGAAATAATGAGTGATGTTGACAATGTGTATGCAGATTAAGTCTTACAGTGCAAAAATAGGTGTTCACCAGATGAAGCTAAAAGGAGGTAAGTTGCAATCAAAGAAGGTGCTTTTAGAACTGGTGGCAAGACTTGTGGCAGTCCTTGCCAGAGGATGCTATGGATGCAGAAAGCTTGTGAAGTCAATGGGAGATGCATCAGCACTTAAGAGTCAACTGAGGGGTAAACTGACAGGTCAGATTAGGCTTAAAGAATTACAGAGTGGTTAGGGTTGGAAAGGACCTTAAGATCACCTAGCTACAACCTCCCTGCCATGGGCAGGGATGCCTCATCCTAAGCCGTGTTGCCCAAGGCTCTATCTAACCTGGCCTTGAACACTACCAGGGATGGAGCATTCACCACTTCCCTGGGCAACCTGTTCCTCACCATCCTCACAGTAAGGAACTTCTTTATATCTCACCTAAACTTCCCTGTTTAAGGCTTGGGACAGCTGAAACTATTAGGAGCAAACGTTCATCCTGACAAACTCCCCCTGCTCATTATTGCCTACATTTCTGCATGTGACTACTCTTGGTAATTTTTTCCTTGGAACCCAAATCCTGACATCATGTGCTGCTAGGTTTCCAAGTGATGATGAAGTATATGTGGCATGCAGGGAAAGAATATCAATCTAGAACTGCCATAGTTATAAAGTGTTTTATCTAAACACTTTAAACACTTATTGAAAGATAATGCTGCAGAGGTGGTATCAGTGACTAACACCCCACCCCAGTCTACAGTGACTTTCATCAAATGTTCAGGTCACACATGTATTTTGTAGTCAAATATCTTTTGATGCCTTTCTTTAATCTGTATAGTCAGTCAGTTGTATAGGCAATCCTGCTCAAGTCAGGTGAGTCTTTGACTTAAGTGCTGCTCTCACCTGAAGGAAGATAGTACAGTAAGCCTTGCCTCCACTGGATTGTTCTTCACTAGCACAGCTGAGCATCTTGCCTACAATTCTGAATATGGCAGAAGAATGTGATTTGTAGAAGCTTCAATGCCTCATGCTTAGCTCTGAAGTTTGGATTGTGGACAAACCTGTGTGGTCTCTTCCATTCTACACTCTTAAGAGGAAAGACTGCTATCTTTGCCAGAGGTCTTGCATGAAAGCAGCTGCACATAGAGGTGTGAACTAGGTAGCATACTGTTTTGAAGCACATACTCTGTCATGGTATTATGTTGGCATATGCTTTGAACTTAAAGCATTGTAATGCCAGCTCTGGAACTGCTGGACTTAGCTCTGAAGAGCTGTCCTGGTTTCAGCTGGAACAGTTATTTTTCTCCTTCCTAGTAGCTGGTGCAGTGCTGTGTTTTGGGTTTAGGCTAAGAACAATGCTGATAACACACCGATGTTTTAGTTGTTGCTAACTGAAACTTTTAAAGAACGAATTGATGTCCAAAAAATGGTAGCTCTTTGTGTAATATACATAATTGTCTCTTTGTGTCATGAAACGCAGTTGGTAGTAGGTGATGGGGCTGACTTAAAAGCAGATGTAGTTCTGTCTACTTGATTTATAGAAGGCAGAAAAGCAGAAGCACTAGCTGACTAAAACTAAATGATTAGGTGTTACCTTATCTCCTGAGTTACTTTTCTTAAAGCTGAAGGGTGTCTATCATTTTTCCAACTCTTATTTGTGGCTGAGAATGAGAAAAACCTCATCTCTAAGGATTGATTTGAGTATGTCACAGTGACTCAGTTGAGGACAAACTGATGTTAGTAGAGTTTTCATGAGGGTTCATGTATGCAGCTTTGAAGAGTTAAAAGCTTTTAAAAAAAATCTATGACAAAAGCTGAATATACTGCTTGTGGGTCCAAGTATAAGAAATAAGTAATAGAGAATACTGATTATATGCTGTGAGCATATAATCTCTGAAGAAGAAAACCTTTACTGAAAAAGTAACTGGAAAAGATACAAATTGAAATGCCAAATGGTGAAAAACATTTGGTGAGAAAACAGCTATCTAGTTGAACAGGTTGAATATAACATTCAAGTTAAACTCCAAATGCAGTAGACCTGAGGATGAAACGAATAATTGAAAGTACTATGTCTTAATAAGTAAATATGTGGTAGCTAAAAGCACTGGTGCTCTTAAACACAAATTGTGTGGTTTCATAATTTTTGAAGTGTTACTAAGCATTAAAAATAAAATTCATTTGCCATTCCAGATTTCCAACTTAATTTCTTCTTTGTTTTTGGTAATTCTTTTGTGTGTAACTGTCAGTTCCTTGATTTGCAAAGCAAGTGAGGATAGTCTGGAAACACAGGTGAAAAAAATGTGGATCAGCAGGTTGCTAATAAGAGGACTTCGAATGAGACTTCTAAAAGCAATGTAGTCTGAAATCATCTCAGAGTAGTGGGATCTGGGTGAACCAAATGGTCATAAGAGAGCAAGTGATATAAGTGTATTGAATGGATTGTTGGAAATAAGCTCCTGAAAGGAGAGCTTGTAATTGACTCAGTCAGATGTGTATCATATCATCTAACAAGAATTTGAAGGAATACCAGATTATTACTGTGATAAAAATGTCTGATAATAATCTTACAGTAATTAGGCTGGCAAAATCCTTGAGAAACAGATCATGTCTCTACCCCAGTGCAGGATCAGCTGAAGTTAGTTTGGGTGCTTGTTTTTTTTGTTTTTTTTTTTTTTAAAAAACTAAACATCAAACCTTTCTGAAGGTCATGGAGGTTTACTGTTTTGACCAGGGTGTTCATTTGAGGAATTAACTTTCTGTAGCATCAAAGGTTTTCTTGATTTCAGTGGGTTTTGTTGTTGCTTGCCTTTTTTTTGTTTCTTCGGTTTATCTCCTTCCTAATTTCCACTGGCATAGTCGGCAGTGCAGGCATTCTCTTTTTGCAGTGTAAGTACTTCAGGATCTTTATTGGGTTGCCTTCTTTGAGAACAACAAATCAGTTCTTCCAGTCCTTCCTTGTAGGTCATTTTCTGGGCCTTTGAGCACACTTCGTTTCAGACCCTATATGTCTAATAGCTGAAGTATGATGTTCAAGCTGAATAACTCCTGATGGAACCTCACTGATGTTGGCTAGAGCAGAGAGTTTACTTCTATATCCACATATTCTGGAATGGCACTTTAAGTTCTTGAAACATAATCACCATATACTTAGATTTACTGTAACTTTCAGAACAGTCTCAGCTCTCTTTATCAGTTATTTGACATCCTGTATCTGTGACTTACACTTGTTCCCGCTGACTACTATTCTAATTTGGCACAACTGGTACTTGAAGTTTATTTCAGACTGACTGGAAAAAAAAATTATGCTTTAATGTTATATAAATATATATAAAGTTATGTATAATTTCAGTCTTTTTTTTTCTATATCTAATGCAGTTGGTTGGCAGCCCTGCCAAGATACAGAACAGAAGCAGAATGCTCCTTTTGACCTCCTGCTATATCTGTTAGATATTTTGGTTATGTGTTTAAACTGGATGACACATAGGATGAGTTTAACCTTTTCCTACAGGTTGGCTTGTCAGAACCATTGACTCATCTTTCGTGTTCCAAAAGATTTTGGATGCTGCCTGGAACTCTTTATCAAACTTTCCATTTAAAGGTTTGAGTTACATGAGCAACTGCTTTTTTTTAAAATCATTTGCTTTTCTTTTAGTGTATTTGTATCTATTGTTCTAGTACTTGGGTATTTAAATTTAGATGGGAATGTGAGGCATTTTCTGGTGTTTAGGGAGAGGAAGTGGTGTGTATTTCTCTGGATAACTTTTGAGCTACTTGTTTATTCTTACTACTTTTTTTGTGAGGGAGTAGGACTAAAGATGTTCTTTTCCAGAACTGCATTAGAGCCTGACCCATTTGTTGGAAAAAGAGCACATCATCTTGCTTTTTTCCTTTTAGAGGAGGTGGGGTTGGGAGACTTGTCTGCTTAAACCAAGGTTGGAATGTTCATTGCAGAAGAACTTCCAGCTGCCTCATAGCTTGCCTCACTTATTAGTTCAACATTTCTTGTAAACATCTGAATGGTTAGTTATGAGGATAAACATGAATGTCTTTATTTGCTATGTATTAACATACATAAAAGATAATGTAGGAGCATGTAAAACAGACAATGATGCTAATGCTAGTATGGTTTAAGTTTTAATTCTGGATGAAGTTTTAAAGTTCATGGAACTTTGTAAACATTCTTGGTGAGTAGTTAGACTTAAAGCTTTAACCTTATAAAACTGGCTTTATAAGAGTGTCCTTCACAACTCAATTTGAATCATGAGCCTAACCTTTTTTTAAACATTCCTCTAGAGTCTTAGACTCTTTAGTTTCCTGCTGCTTGATACTAAAGGTGTTTGCAGCATGATAGGAAGTGGAGTATGCAAGGGCACAGTCTTTGCCCTGTGTGAAGGTAATGAAACTGGAAACACCAGTTAATATGTAAAGAAAATGGCATTGTGAAATAATAGTAGGTCATAGCCATGCCTGACTTCAAGTGCAGAGGTGTAGACCTTTTTTGAAGTTCCAACTCATTACATTACTATATGAGTTGGGCTCAAGCTATGCTAATATTAAACTCTGAGTTTAACTACTAATTTCTTTGACTTTGTATTGCTATAGAGTAAAATAATGTTTCCTTGCTTTCTGTGATGAGAACATCAGTCTTGCTGATGAATGTTTATTGTGGCACTGTAGAGGTTTGCATACTTTATCATCCTGACTCGTTTGTATTGGGATGAGAGTGTTTTGTCCAGTATTGCATTATCTGGCCTTTCAGCAGGCAGTATGAATCTTCTCTCTGTGGGCTCTGGGTGCTATCTTGTGAATGGTAGCTGTAGGTTCCTCCACAAATATCAGTATTCCTTGATGTGCATCTATCGCTCTCTATATAGATAAATATGTTGATTCAGCAGCCAGAGGAAGGTAGACTGTCCCTTCCATCAACTGTGAGGAATGAAGGAGTTGAGTAATGTGAGCTTCTTGGCAAGATGGTGTGTTACATTGTCAGTGCTACCTTTAGGAGTAGCAGGTAGAGGTTCAAAATATCTTAAGAATTCTGCAGAACATCCTATGATAGCACTTAAGTGAGAATTTGAGTTTGATGTTTTGAGTAAAAGCTCCTGCTTCAGCCATGGTTAAATTTTGAGACAGTACTGACACTGAGACTGACCTTTTCATGTGTTCCCAGACTCAACCAGTTCTTGTGGCTGGTGTCTTAGACTTATTAAGGTTGCTTGAAAAAATTTACCTTTGTGCAAATTTTTATTTCTTTTTTCCCCCCGATTTTAAACTAAGAAATTATGTTCCCCTTTCTGTAGCCATTCTAATCATGTAGGCTGTAGTCACCTAGAGGAGAGCTGCTTGCATATTAGATAAGACTGGAAGCTGGGTTTGGTCTATTTGTAGGTATAAAAAATTAATATTCAAAAGTTAATAGATGGATTTCCGAGTGATGAATATGCGTGAGCCACAGTAGTGACATATCAATGTAATGGGAGAAATCTAGGAATATGTCATTTAAGCAATTGCTGTCGTAACGTCCTTAGTTTCCTTTTGGTATCAGGTGAAGTTAGCCTCTGGATTGAAAGGGTTGAGTCCCTTGAACATTAATAAAATGAAAAAGCAGCCTGAAATAGCTGGCAAATGCAGAGAAGGGCTGAGAGGATTTCAGCAGTCTCAGGTTCAGACTGTTCAATTGCTATGCCTCATTTCACCAAGTTTTTTTGCCTTCTGGTAGGCTTTTGTATGTATATTGCACTTTACAATAAACACTGAACAAGGTTTTAAGAATTGCTTTTCTAAGATGGAAATAATACACCTCAGGTTTGCTTTAGAAAAAGAGTGCCATGCAAGAAAGCGAACTTGATCTGAGTCTTGTAAACGTAGCGCTTATAGAAGCCAACCTCATGACATGTTTCTGTTCCCAGCCCAGTTCCATGAAAAAACTTTATGGGCAAACTAGCACTCCACTTCAAGCAAGGATTGTGATAAAGCAGATCTTAGGTGAGAACACCACTAGGTCATAATGCTATCTCTTTGATGGAAGTGCAGGTTTTTTCCCTGCCGAGTACTTGCTTAACAATTCAAATTGGAAACTAGTGTTGAAGCATTTTTTACGAAATCTTGAATCTCTTCCATTCTTTGGTTCTGATCTTTTTTTTGACACAGTAATTTGATTGTGCTGTGGTAGTGAAAAGACAGACACTGACTTCTGCCCAGTAATTTAAGGATATATTTTTATAAAGCTTCAAGTTGAGGTTTCAGACACTTAGTTTCTGCAGTGTCCTTATGTGATTTGATTTGCTAGCTAAAGAAATCTGAAAATGCCACTAGAATGTGTGGCTGTGCTCTTGTCTCTGTTGCATTGCCACTTGTGATTGAGCAGGGAGTGAGCCGATTCAGAAGGCTTAACTCAGGAAGAAAGCAAGTGAATTTTTATAGCTTGGGCTTTCTTAGGTGCCTGATGAATGCTGATGCAGGAGGGCTGTAAGAATGAGTCTAAGCTTTCTGATGGCAGCTAAAATTAAACTGACCTAACAATGCTTAGCCTAGACTTAAGAGTGTTTCATGGGAAGTTGTGCTGACATAGCAGTTTGCTGTCACCACAATGGGAAGTTCTTGCTGCTTTGCTCCACTCTTGCTTGAAACTCTTCTTAGATCCCTGTGTTAATGTCTGCTAAGGCTAGATAAACACATGAATAACTTGCTGATAAAGGTAAGAACTTCATGTTTTCTGCTCTTCTGCAGTTTGGCTTTATTGTCCCGTGGAAACAGTTGACAGTATAAAATAAGTGGCTAGGAAGTCTCAGTGTGGTCTCTGTCTTGCCAGTGGTGTGCTGTTAAGCAGGCCACAGTTCTATAGTAGGTAACTGAATAGATTGCTTCTGTAATTGGCCTTGTGCATGACTGTTCCATGTAGAAAAATCTCTAAATGTGCTGCTTATTACAACAACTAACAAGCCTGGAAGTGTGGAGAGTACTCTCATTTTGTAGCATGAGTACTTTGTTGTATTAAGAAGGTCATTATATTTTCAAGACTACGTATTAGTATCTTTTCAGTTGATGAGAAAAGCTTGATATCAGAAGCTGTTCAGGAGTAGTTCTTAATCATGGTCAGTATTTGATAGCTCCTAGTTCTACGGCTTTTAATGCTAGAAGTGAGTTGTAACCATCTTTTTGTTGTTTGCTTACTCAGAAACTGCTTTCTGAGAGTTAAGTGGGAATGGTCACTGTCTTGCTGTTTTGAATAAGATTCTTGCAGTGGCCTGAAACTGGAAAGCTAGTGAACACAATATAAACCTTATCATTTGAAAAAATGATGAAATGATGAAATACTGGAGCTTATTTTGGAGAGGAAGTAGGAGGTGTTGGAAATAAAAGGCCAAAACCATGTTCCTCTAGAAGGTATATAACCAAAAATACTCAAACAAGAGGTTTATACTTTCCCTCTGTGCACACTCAAATGAGATAACTCACTGTTCAGCTTGTAATTATTTTTTTTATCCTGGGACTTTAAGTTGCTGTAGGACAGTCTTTTGGTATTAAGTAGGGCGTGGAGCCATGAATAGCAAGTGACTGTTCTTTTTTTCTTTCAAGTTATCTCAGTTAAAATTGTAGATACAGAGGAACTGTTGCAGTTTGAGAAACTGGTACGTGGCATGTCAGTGTCTGCATGCAGCTGTTACCTGTGATATAGGTTGAAAGTCTTATTAGTATACTTGCAAACAGACTGGAAAATTGGTATGTCAAATAGATCAAGTAGGAGGAGTACCCACTTTCTTAACTTCTGTTAGCTTTAGACACGTGGTAGTTTTGTGATAGACTTGGACATGAAGTGTTACCAGCATGGGTCAGATCACTGCGTGATCAAAAAATCGGTTAGTGCATAGGGACCGAGCTAAAACCAAAACAATCTAAAGGTACTTAATGTGACAATACCAGGCTGCGTATGAAACAGTACTGGATGATCTTTTGCTGAACCAAACAAGGTGAATCCCCTAGCTGTTGCCTGTGAAACATCAGCAGTAGTATGAACCCTTCCAGTAAAGGAGGAAGTCTGGCTGACTGGAACAACAAGGAGTTTTAAAACATTTGTACAGGCTGAATGATACAGTTCAAAGCTATGAAATGAATGGGACTGGGTGCCATATCATGATATGATACTCAGTTACTGTAATCCTCCAATAGAAGTCATCTGATAGTGTCTTCAATTAAGTGGGTTATGCAAGAACCTCATTTCGTGGTTCAAAGGCATGCTGGAACTTATGACCTGTCAGAGGCTGAGGAAATGAGAGTGAAGACATAAGCTATTTCTTGTGGTTCAAGTGAGCAAAAAGGGATAAAAGAAAGAGCCATAAAACCTTGGTCAAATTTAAAGAAAAATATAAGAAGACTTCATGATGCTGGTTTTGCATTGAAGTAACAAAGTAAGATCTTGATTAGTAAGAGAATACAGATTGTTTCCTTAAGCGATGTTGAGAACGATGATAAGCAAGGACTTCAATGTTGTGAAAGTGCAAGCAAGGAAGGTCAGATTTCAGTATTAGATTTCAAGAGGAGGATAGCCAGGCTTTATTAAAAGAGTAAACGTGTCCTATTCATCAGTACCTTGGATCAGCTAAGAAGATGAATAATGTGGCCTTGAAGTGTCTTGTGCATTGTAAGCCTCTAAAGGAGTACATGTGTAGCTGTTAACTCATTATTCACATACCATCTTAGAGTAAAATATTGACTTTCAAGTGGAAGTCTCTGTCAAAGGAAATATGTATCTTAGTCCTGAGTCTCAGAACCCTGAATATCAGCATGGTAATTAACTTGCTGGTTTGAACTGTTATCTTGATTGCTCAGCAACCAAAAGAAGTTAGTTAAATAATAAGTGGCTGAAGATTAAAACCAGACATGCTATAGCAAAATAAAGGTGTGGTTGTTCTCACTTGAGTGTTAGAATATTTTTAAGACTTTAAACACTTTGGAGTATGTATATACTGTTGTATAAACTATATGAATATGTAAATTCAAGTTAAGTGATTGGCATAAATGAGTTGGGGTTTTTTTGTGTGTATATCTTTGGAGCTTGAACATGTTTCAGAAGGTGAGATAAATGTTTAAAATGGAGTGTAATGATCTGTTGGCTCTACTTCCTTCACTGGAGAATGTCAATGAACAAGATGTAACTGATTTAATGTTTTATAGCTGCAAGTGTGTATACGTATATAAATAGATGTATCCAAGGCTCTCTCAGTTCTGTGAATCTTGAAAGTAGCAGAAATAAAGAAGTTTGACTTCTGAAAATATTCATGTGAGAACCTAATGGTCTCATGGTACAAATGAGCTGTTGAAAGTATTCGTTGGTAGAAAAAATTTTATTTTCATATCTTCAAAAAAGAGGTGTTTGCAGAGTATTGACTTCTCAAATGTGCTCTGGTCATCTTTATGTAGCTAGAGTCTCTAATTATTCAGAGTAGAGTTGTCAAAAAAAACCCAAAAAAACAAAAAAACCACCAAACCAAACACTGAAAGGAAACAAAACAGCTTGTGTCTTCAACTAACTAGGATAACTTTGCAATTCAGTTTACCTTCCCAAAAGTCTGAGCAGCTTTTGTGTAAGTTTACTTGTAGCTTTTCTGATCTAAGTTTGTAGGAGTTATATATAGCTGATCATTATTTTAAGGTTCAGTACAGGTTAAGATCCAGTAGATTTAAATATTGTATATTGTTGATTTCCAAACAAAAGTATGTTTTTCTTTACTTAAATGATGTTACAGAATATGTATATACTGAAATACTTTCCAGAAACGTAATTTGTGAGCATTAATCTAGAACACAATAGTCGATTATTCTTTAAGAACACTATACCTGAGACTTATTAGGCTAAATATAGCAATGGCAAGTGGAGACAAAATTTGGGCAGAAATCTGTACATCTCAGTTAATGTGCAAATAGTTGCCCCCTTTCCAATGTCTGTCTCAACAATATGTATTATTAGTTCAAGAGGCATGAGCAGACTGGACAAAATGTTCTTCCATTACTTGTGGATTAGTCATGGTAGATATTGTCTATAAGAAACTTAAGCTTTTTAGCTATTTTTTCCCCCCTCACCAGCCTCTCTTAGTGACTGGCATATCAGCAGTCTTGGTATGAAGATCTGGCTTAATTTGATTTATTTGTGCAACTTAATGTTTGCATACTGCTGACATTAGTCAGTAGATTTATACTGAAGAAATCCATAGCCGAATCTTTAAATCACTTGTTTGGGTGACTTCACTGACTTTAGTTATGGTGTGAACACTGAAGAATCAATTGATGGGAAACAAAAAGCTTTTAACAATGGACTTATACATAAAGGCATGAAGGGAATTTTTTCCTGAACACGTGGTTTCTCTTTTGTAGGAAGTTGTTGACTGAAAATGCAGTTAATGTTTCAAGTTGAATGACCTCTTCATGTGTGCGAAAATGGGTCTACTGAAATTTAGTCTTGACTCTTGTTCCATGGGTGAACTTTCTCAGTAACAGCTTGAGTACTGATTTGATAACTAAAGAGCCTGGTACTTAAACCTTAGGACTTAGGCAGCTTACTCCAAGAGAAGGAATAATTTAAGATTCTATGATTCTAAGTTGCTGGAGCATTTGTTTGGCAAAAGAGATTGTGAACTGGTGGTTTAATGAACTACTTTGTCCTGGTGGATTTCCTTTCTTGAAAGGAGGTGGTGTAAAATGCTGAGCTCAGAATGTAGTTATGACTGGGAAAGTATTTTAGGTATTAAATGGAGTTACATAGAATCTTAAGCAAACACTTGACTATACCTACTCTTGCCTATTTACTGTGTAAATACAAAGAGAAGTCCTGGTGTGAAGATACCGCACTACAGTATAGCAGAAGGATTGCATGTGTGTGATGGTACATATCTTTATTGGAAAATAGGATACTGAAGCTAAAATTGAATTCTTAGATTGACTGTCACTATTAAGATCGGGTATTTTCTGGGGTTTTGCCTCTTTTTTTTTTTTTTTCTTTTTTTTTTTAATTGTTTCTTTGCTTTTTAAGTAGTTACTGGTATAGTAAATGGTAGATGTTTTGCTTGTGCATTTCTCTTTCAATTATCTTTATTAGGAATCATATCTTCTGAAAGTAGAAATTAGTGTAGTAATTTAACTTAAATTTTTACCTGATGCTCTGGATCAGCAGTCAGACTGCTGAAGTACAATGTCTGATTACTGGTTGGGTGGTTTTTTTTTTTTTCATTTGGTTGTTTTTTTCCCCCAGTAAATCTGAATACATACAATGCTCATATCTAGTTAAATTCCCAAAAGACTGATACACATGTTAGACAATTATCAGGTCATTTTTATAAAAAGTTGTATGTTAGTGATAGTATTCTCTGAAGAATGGTTGATCTGCTGTTTCTGCTTAAAAGCATGCTTTTGTAATGTTTTTACACTGCTGTGGGTTTGCTAGAATATGGTTATTCAGAACAAAGTATAAATTCCTTTTGAAAAAGGCAAGGCAGTTACTGAAGAAGGCTTAATGTGAAGACTCAGAGGCATAATCTTCTTGTGCAGCAACTAATAATTCTTTTGTTTTTAGGTGCCTTAGCTGGACCAATTGTTGATCCACATGTGACAGCAGTTTGGGGGAAGAAGGTTGCACTGAAATGCATTATTGATGTAAATGAAACAATAGCACAAGTTTCTTGGGAGAAGATACATGGTAAAAGTTCACAGACTATTGCTGTTCATCATCCTGAATATGGAATATCTGTTCAAGGAGAATACCAAGGAAGAGTGTCATTTAAAAACTATTCACTTACTGATGCAACAATCATCTTAAAAAATGTAAGCTTTTCTGATGCAGGAGAATATATTTGCAAGGCAGTTACATTCCCACTTGGAAATACCCAGTCATCAACAACTGTAACAGTACTAGGTAAGTCAACCTCTTTATGAAAGAAGGTGAAATTAATAGCACAAAATTGTTAAAGAACCTTAAGCTGTATTTTACCTTTTAACCCCATATCAATACAAAAAACATGTATTTGCCAGTCTTTCATAACAGATGTCTTGGTATTCTTACTAACATGATAAAGGGGACTTCTTTTGGCCCTTGCTCCTTTAGAACTTGCTCTTTGATGGTCCAGATACTAAAAATAAATAAGCAGTTCTTATTTAGGCACTGTTCTAATCTAAACATTTAGACAGTGCTTTAGAACTTAGACTTGCCAATGCTGATACTAGGGACATGTGTGTGCTGAGAAACTGCCAAACACAGCTTCAGCTACCACCTTGGCTAAGTTGCCTCTTAAATGTGTTGCTAATATGATAAGCTAATGTAGCTGCTTCGGGCTGGTGGCATAAACTGTTCTTTGCACAGTGTAAATGTAAAGCAGAACTGTCCAGACTACTACTGGGAGTTGTGGGAATAAAGAGGCAGTTTAAGCCCTTGACTGGTTGTGGATAGTCATGACATGAAGCTTATATGAACTCAGTTTTTCACATAAACTAATTTTGTCTATCTTGTTGAGGGTTCAGTATTGCTGTCATAAAGGACTAGTACTGAAGGCACAGGTAGATTTAGGTGGTAGTGCAGTATGAGGTACAATGATTACTCTGAAACTTGAAAATCTGTTGCTGACTCACCCTCTCTTTCCAGTGTTATACCTTCTTATAATAGATTAAGTTACTTGCAGAGGAAACACAAGTAGTCAGATGGTATTTTCTACAGCTGAGGTGGTCCTCAGCGACTCTATTTTTGTAAACTAATCTGCTTTTTAGTATCTTCTTGGTCTTAGATCTCTGATTTCCACAGTAGTAGAACAGTGTAATTATAATCAGATGGCTACAGCACAGTACATAAACTGGTTTTCACCACAAGGTGGGGCAAAATAGATGCATCGAAGCAAGTGGCTTAATCCAGTTTGAAACAACTTGACCAAAGAAGTTCTATGTGATCTACTAAGCATGTATCCTTATGGCTGTCTTTTCCATGTGTCTTCTACTTGTACTATGAATGGTTATGTCTGAGGGTATTGTAGCAATCTTCTGACTTAAGGTTTCAGCTGCTGTGCTTTATCGACATACAGTGGGAGGTTCTTACTGCTTTCTCTCATCTCTTCCAGTCAGTTCCTATTTCTGAGATTTTTATATTTTTTTTTTTTTCAGATCACATTAGTAGTTGTGTATGTCCTGTGTGTTTTTCTACATTTGAATAAGTTGAAGGACTACAAGTTGTTTGATAAGATATGTATTAACAGAAATTGCAGTTTGAATAGATAAAGTAGTGTGTCATGCATATGGTGGTCCTGGTCGTGGAGGATTTTTTCATAGTTGATGTAAATGGTTGCTGATAGTTGTAAGACTCTCAGTGACTTGGTATCAACCTCTGAATTGCAAAACCCAACTGCTGCTTGCAAAGATGCCTTACCATCATAGCAGCTAGTTGGATTGCATGGGTATAGCTGGGTAGCCAACCCACTGTTGGACTTAACCATGTTTAGTGGCTTTGGCAGCACATTTTCTGTCCTTCTGAAAACTTTTTGCTATACTGACATCTAGGCTTACACAATAAAAATACTGGAGAAGTAATGGTTTTCAGAATATGCATGTAACCGAGTAATTTTTGAGCTTTTCTGGCCTGAGCTCAGCAGTTCCAAGCTCAGCAGTCTAAAGGCATGGAATAGCTCCAAACAAAACTTAAAACCTGATGTAACTTAACATCAACTCTATTCTGACTGCTTTCTCCCACTGTTCTAAAAAACTCTTCCTTAAGTGAGAGAAGAAAAGGTCATGTTTTAGGGCTGAAACTGCTTCCAGCCCAAGCAGCATTGCCTTTTTTCCTAGTCCCTGTTCCTATTTAGCGAAGAAATTTGTTTCCTTCTTATGTGTAATAGACATAGTTAAATTAATTATGCTTGTACACCTTAGGGCATAGACACTGAAGACAAATGGAGGGGAAAAAAATAACTACAGAATAAAATGTTCTGTATTTTGCCACAGTACACTGATTGCTTAAGACCATATTTAGAACCTCTGTCTTATGCTACTTAAGCACCCATGTTTGCTCACTCCCAGTTTGCTTCATGTTTTCTTAAGGAAAAGCACCATTAAAGATGTTAAGACAGTTAAAATATAAAAAACTTTTTGCATCAAACAGATGTGTTGATCTTGCCTAAAACTTTGGCTCTTCAAACTTACCTTGTTAAATGAGGGCAAAAAATCACACAGAATTTTACGTCAAGCTGTTTCTCAAGATGCTAAACTGGCTGAAATGGTGTTTGAAGGCAGAAGAGATGGTGTGTGACAGGGTAGCTTGCAGAGTTAATGTAATTTTTATGTTACTAGTTTGAGTGCTTTACATGAGTGTTTTAAATACTTGGTTCAGTTTGATTTCACTGTGTTGCTAAGCTAGATTTCTCAGCGAGGGTATTGATAAAGTGGACCTTGTTCTGCAGACTAGCTCTTAGCAGTGCTACAAGTGAAGAATGAGCTGCACAGATAAGAATGTCAAAGGTGTAGGTCTGTCACCATGAATAGATCCTAGAGACACTAATGTAGAAATTCTTACAATACAGAATTGAAGATGAATATCAGTATAGAAAAAACATACTTTAAGTTCTGATGAAGTAATGGTGTTTGAAAAATGCTAGTTGATTAAATATATACATTTTTTTAATGTACAATACTATACTCAAGGCCAAAGTACTAAGTAGATAACAAATTAGTGAACTGACTGGTCTTACAAAAAGAAAACAAACCAAAGTCCATAATAAAGCATTGATTAGTGGGCTGGATAAGTTATGCAGAAATACAAAGTTTCTGGGTTTGAGCAGAGAAGAAACAAAGTAGAAATACTCTTTTGGAAAGAAGTAACTCAAGTAAATGTCAGCTGTGATGAAGAAGGGACTGACAATTCCCAGTGTCATGCTGTTGCCAAGGAATTAGTGAATTTAATGTTAAGTGGAAATAATACTGTTTGTGTTGTAATCCTGCCAGTTTCATCCAGACCTCCTGTGCACAATGGTAGAAGAAAATTAGTTCTAAAACTAACAGGCAGTTGAAAAAGGCTTATGAAGAATTTAAAACCACAAAGAAACTTTAAGGCCTGGAAACTTAATACAGTAAGATTTAAGGCTCTTGCTTTTCTGAATGCTTTATTATATTTTTCTATAAAGAAGTACAAGACTTGAGCAACAAGAGATCTCTGTCCATGTGAATGTAAGGCAAATCTAGAGTAAATACAGTTAAATTAGATAGTGGTCATGAATCAGTAAAAGGGCTAGCACAGATCTACACATTGAGGCTTCCTAAATAACTGCACATCTATTGTGTTTGATTATTTAACGGAGTTAGGGGAAACCAGCACTGCCCTTGAACTCTTACGTTGTGGAAGCAGGTCCCTTTTGATTTTGGATGTTTGTGGGATTGGGTGGCTTCCTTTCCCAGACAAAGTATTGTCCCCACCATCTTTTTCATTTGACCAGAATAGAGTGTAATGTTTCTACTGGTGAAGCCGGTTCTTTAATACTTTCCCAAAATTCATGTGTCCCCTACCACCACCACCACTGTGATCTATGAAAGTCTGTAGGGCACACTTCAGTTACACTTTGGGGAAGAAAAAAAGAAAAGCCAGCCAGTGCAAGGTTCTACACCTCAGTCAGCACAACCCCAGACACAGCTACAGGCTGAGCAGAGAAGAGATTCAAAGCAGCCCTGCGGAGAAGGACTTGGGGGTGTTGGTTGATAAGAAGCTAGACATGAGCCGGCTTCAGTGTGCGCTTGCAGCCCAGAAAGCCAACCGTATCCTGGGCTGCATCAAAAAAAGCGTGACCAGCAGGTCAAAGGAGGTGATCCTGCCCCTCTACTCTGCTCCAGTGAGACCTCACTTGGAGTATTGTGTCCAGTTCTGGTGTCCTCAACATAAAAAGGACATGGAGCTGCTGGAACAAGTCGAGGAGGACCACGAGGATGATAAGAGGACTGGAATGCCTCCCTTATGAAGACAGGCTGAAAAGGTTGGAGCTGTTCAGCCTGGAGAAGAGAAGACTGCGTGGAGACCTCATAGCAGCCTTCCAATATCTGAAGGGGGCCTACAAAGGATGCTGAGGAGGGACTCTTCGTTAGGGACTGTAGTGGTAGAACAAGGGGTAATGGCTTTAAACTTGAACAGGGGAAGTTTAGATTAGATATAAGGAAGAAGTTCTTTACAGTGAGGGTGATGAGGCACTGGAATAGGTTGCCCAAGGAAGTTGTGAATGCTCCAACCATGGCGGTGTTCAAGGCCAGGCTGGGCAGAGCCTTGGGGGGCACAGTTCAGTGTGTGGTGTCCCTGCTCATGGCAGGGGGGGTTGGAACTAGATGATCTTAAGGTCCTTTCCAACCCTAACTATTCTATATTCTATGATTCTATGGAAAATCCACCAAGAAAACCCTCCAAACCCCACTCCTTGGGTAATCTTTTTTTCCAAGTTGAAAAAGTAAAACTTTTGCATTGTGAGAGGTGAGATGCCAGTGTCCCCTTGTAACTAGGGATTCATTCACTAGATACTTATCTTAAATGATGAGTGAAACAGCTGGAAAGACTGTAGAAATAACTAGCTGGGGTTTTGCTGGGTTTGCTTCAGTAGCTGAGACAAAGTAGCACTGAATAGACTATAGAAAGAAGAATCATAATAGCAGTTGATTGCCACTTCTTAGTATGTGCCTATTTGATTATCTTATAGTGGGTGCGCAGCCTAAGAATCATGATTTATGGGAATGTGTGACAGTGGAAGCCTAACCATTTGTGAAGTATAAAAAAAAATAAAGCACCAAAACACATTGGACTGGGAATAAGTATATTATGAAATGGAATAGTTTTTGAATAATTCAGTTTTGTGTCTTTCTGACAAGTATAAAACTAAGAATTACACAATGAACTCAAAGTGGCCAATCTCACAAATTTCAGATACCACTTGAGAAAACAAAGTAGTCTTTTTTCCTAATACTTAAGAAAATAATCAGATTTTCAGAAGAAAAATCTTAGGAGAAATTATACTTTTAAATGAGTTTATATCCTGTTCTCTGGGCCACTATTACTTAATGCTTTTAGAAAAAAATGTCTTCAAGTATGGTAAGTGAAGCAGCATACTGAGTAGCCTGCTTTGGGTCTGGTATCTCTGCTACCTTAGTTAAGACTTTTTCTTGCCTTATGTGTCCCTTTATGTAAAGGGGTAGAGGAAAAATTTTGGATTAGTATACTTGTGTTTTGTTGGGGTGGTTTTTTTTTTTGTTGTTTGTGTGTTTGTTCTTTAAAGGAATGTTATATGAAACTTTATTTCCAGCTGAAGTGATTTGGCTTTATAAGTTCTGGCTCGAAAAGGTAATGGTAGCTGCTAGTTTTAACTGATTTCACTGTGATAGTGATCTT
>NW_009933220.1:158156-160379 GCF_000696875.1 Nestor notabilis | reverse complement strand
CTGGTATAGTGGTGTTGGGGGGGGGGGGGGCAGGGAGGGGAGAGAGAGACATCAAAAATTTGCATCTTTATGCTTGTAAGACAATATAAATTTAGGTGCTTCTGCATCTTGTAATACTGCAGAAGCTATTGAAAAGGTTACTAGTGATTTGGGGGGAGCAAGGCAGGAATGTTTATGTTAAATGAGGGAAAACAAATTGTGGGTCAAATTACAAAGCTATATAATATCAAGTTCTCCACACTGGGTTTTAAAGGCTTTTTTTCAATTGATAGAATACTTCATATGTATGTCAGATTAAATATTGAAGCTTATTGCAGAAAGGTTTAGTTGTTGCTAGCAGGGAATAAAATTTTGAAAGAAGCTCTGTTAGAGATGTTTCAGGTCTAGAAGAGTAAATGTAGAACTTTGTAGAAAAACCCTGCTCTTGGTTTATTTACCGTAAGGTCACTTAAAAATCCACACTCAGTATCTGCCCAACCAGCCTTCAGTTTGGTAATGAGGTATATTCTTTCAATGCTTCTAAGCATAGAACAGAAAACACTTATTTTCATGAGGTTATCCATTTAGCAGTTGCCTTTCCTTTCAGTGAGCAAATAATAAACAACCTTCTTCAGACACGAGCAACGTTCAGAGACTGAGCGGAAAGCATCCAAAAACTGTTTCTGGCACTGAATTCATTCAAGCTGAGAATTTGTTACCCAGTTACCTCTTGAAAGTATAGGTAGTTGAAGTACGTTCCCAGGTATTGTGAACTCTAATCCATTTGAAGATTTCAGCTTCTTGGAAAAAAAAAAATCTATGAACTAAACTTCTCATTGTATGATACAGAAAGCCACAGAAGTTGCAAGAGTTGTCTGATTTGTAATTAGTGGGGGCTGGTCCATTGAGGTGAACTGTGAAGCATTATGGTATGTAGTGACGATTTCACTTCAGAGGAGTCAACCTTCTTAGATCAAAAGACGAGGATTATGTAATAGGATCGTACGCTACTGGGGAACATGTAATACTTCTAATACTGATTATAGAAATGGGCCATCCTTGGTTTGTATCTGGAGCACCACAGGGTATTTCTGATTTAGGCTGCAACTGTGGATGGCTTGTATAGGGCTGAAACAGATTTCTTATTTAAGGAGGAATCTTTTTATCTAAAAAACTTTTCATTCTATGGCCCTCAACAGCAGATTTGTACATCAGGAATCCAACTTCCTTTTAGAAGGAATTGTGTTCTCTAAGCCCCCAGAATTTTGGGGTGAGCAATGGGTTTACCAGGGGGTCAGATCCTTCTCTTGAGTCTTGGATATAGTGTTAAGTTCAAATTTTTTGTTTCTCTAGGGATTCATTTACAAGAATATATATATATAGACAGGACTATATTTATATATAGAAAAAACTTATATGTATATCAAAACCATACAAATTTTATGATTTGTGTCTGATCTGTGTATTTATTTGCATGTATTTGATTTTATATATGTGTACATATACTTTTTTATATATGTGTACGTATAATACTTAAATGTCCTTTTCAGCATGGAACCAATTTATGTTGTTGTACTGATCATCAGAAGCTTAAATTCTTAATGTCAGGTGTTGCTTAATTCAGTGTTTAGCTTTGAAATGACCCAAACTGATAGTAGAGATTAATACTTAAAGTGTAATGCTCGAAATTGCAGCAGAATCTAAGCTTTTATTTTTTTATTTTTTAATGATGATATATTCATGATATATCTTAAGCTGTCATCAGACGCTACAACCAAAGCACTCTTGCTGGCATTTTGAACCTAACCATGTTGGAACTCCCTGTCAGTGCATTAACTGTCGTGAATGAGCAACATGAAACTTTCATTGTGGAAAAAGATGAACCGTATCAGCAGGCCAAAGCTTTGTAGAGTTATCTCTGATATCTGACATGATCTTATTTCTAGGATATCTGATTAGCGTGGGCTTTTGCAAATGGCTTAGATTTATCTAACTCTTTGCATAGCAACATTTTAAAAGATGTAGAGTCTTGCTTAAATTTACTGTTTTTCTACTCCCTAGTTGAACCTGTTGTAAGCTTAACAAAAGGACCAAACCCTCTAGTAGATGGTGCAAATAGGACAGTAGCAGCCACTTGTACAGCAGCCACTGGAAAGCCTGCAGCAGAGATTGACTGGGAAGGAGGTCTTGGTGAAATGGAATCCAGCTCTACTTTGTTTCCAAATGAAACGGTGACAGTTGTAA
>NW_009933220.1:141160-158125 GCF_000696875.1 Nestor notabilis | reverse complement strand
CCTACACGATTTGCAAGAGGAAGGCGTATAACTTGTGTTGTAAGGCACCCTGCTTTGGAAAAAGAGATAAGATACCCTCAAGTGTTGGACATACAATGTAAGTATTCTCTAAGGTAATTACTGCTTGGTCTATATCTTATAACCATCCTCTTTATTGCTGTATGCCTTCTACAGAAGATTAGCACTTCCTACAGGAAAAGGGAAAAAAAAAAAAGGAAATTAAAACTCTATAGAAAAGCAGGTGGTAAGAGGTAGGTCAGGTAGGAGTAGAAACCTAGGGTCTCTCTATCTAAAAAAATAAAAAATAAATTTAAAATCTAGCCACAAATCTGGTTTCTATTACTTGTTTTGGATATTGGCTGAAGGGTAAACATAATTCACATTTCTATTTAACATTGAAACTTTTCTATTTAACATTGATTACAGACAAAAAAACCAAACTCAGTTGATCTGTAAACTGCTTATCATACCTTACAGTTAGAGCAGTACTAAAACAGAATTCTAATGAAGATTGATGTTTGAGATAAGTTGAGAGTAGGTCTTATGGGGGTCAGTAAGTTATTTTCAAACTGCTAAGCTTTTTCCATTCTAATTTGCATAAGGAAACGAGAACATAATGTGTACATTCCTAACACTTGTTATTCAGCTTCAGATTGCTCATGTAATTCAAACCCATACCAGGCTTGTTTAACAAATTTGTGGCTTTAAAACACATGAATACAAAGTTAGGTGGCTTACAACGCTGCTTAGCTAGAACCAATTAAGACAAATAAGCTTTAAGCATGTGATCTGGTTTTTGTTAGACAATACATGTGTGACCAAAGTGACCTATTTACAATTTCTTCCTTCTTGGTATCTGGTCTCAGCTGTGTGCTGCTTTAAAATCATTGACTCAGAGAAGTCTGCCATTTCAATTAGAAGAAATGTAGTGACTTGAAAAAAGTCAACTTTGCTGGTTTGGTTTGACTAGAATCTCTTGTGGGTCTGGTTTTTTTTCCTGTTTGTTAAAGAATCATTTATTTGGGTGTAAAATAGTGAGTAGTGTTGATTGAGTTTTCAGTGTTGAAATGAAGTTTGAGATTGAAGTGCCATTGATACAGAAATGGAAGCAAAGATTGTTTGTTCCCATTATTGTCTCAAGCTGAATAAAAGAATCAAGTTCCATATTTAAAGTGAAATGAGGGGGCAAGTTGGTCTTAAACTTACTTTTGTCTGAAATGAGTTCTAAGGCACGTTTTTTGACAGAATTGTATAGTCAGCAACAAAGCAGCAAGAAACAGATTATATGTCTTTGTTCTGTAGTGTTCCTTGAGTCCCTTCCTTATCCTTACAGATTTTGCAACTACTCTATCTCTTCATAAGAGATTATACCAGATCACACTGGTAGTTCTGTTCTCTAGGTTCTGAACTGTAGAATACTTCAGCTGGGTGTCTCAGGCTTATCTGAAGTGGCTTTCTTGCTTTTTAGAGCCGTAACATAATTCCACATTATGATGCCAGTGGATAACTGTTAACCTTTTAAACTGGCATCTGTGAACTTTTTGATGATTTTGTAATTACCTGGCTTCTCAAAATGCTGATTCTGATCCTTTGCTATATGTTGTTAGGGAGAAGTAGCTCTAAATTACCACTCCTCACTTCGAAAAAAAAATCCGTATTAAACTAATTCTTAAGTCCTCTCACTTTCCCGAAGTGCTGCATGTTTGCAGAGAACACAGTTGGACAGTTGCACAGATAAAAACAATTTACTGTTCCCTGTCTATTCCACTGCTGCATACTGTGCCATAGTTTGGAACAGTGTTGATGTGCTCTGCACATTTTGTTGTCGTTGGCTTTCAAATAATTAAAAAAAAAAAAAAAAGCAAACCAAAACCTCCCAAAAATAACCCCACAAAACCCAAACCAAACACCTGCCAAAAAAACAACGGAACCACCTCCCAACAAACAAACTGACCAAAACTAAAACCTTCAGTTCTTCTGATCCACTGAGCTGATCATAACATACAGTTCACGTTTAATGAAAATACTGTGATTGTTGATAGGTTAAATCTTTTATTTTGTCAGATGCCCCAGAAGTTTCAGTAACTGGCTATGATGGAAACTGGTTCATTGGAAGAGAGAACGTTCAGCTCAGATGTAATGCTGATGCAAATCCATTACCTATGGAATTTATGTGGACCAGGTAAATATTTATAAAAAAGGGTTTGCCACATGATTGAAGTGGTATAACCTTTTAGCATAAACACCTGTTTTGAAAACAAGAAGTATCTGACTTGTATTGGGTTGTAATGGTGTTATCCAACCTTTTAAAAGGATGCAAGATGTGTATGTGTGAATATGGGTGAGTGGATATCTTTTAAATTTACAAGCCCAAACAGTTTGTCATTACTGTCAGGATAAAATGTTTTGTTGTTACTTAAAGTAGACTAAACTGTTCATGTTGCAGTTTAGAGTGCAACACCCAATAGACCTAGTAGGAATTCAACTATTAATAATTCTTTTTATTTATTACTTAAAGTAGATTGTAAACACTTCAACTGACTTCTTTGTATCTACATTTTAAAATCTGGAAATTAGAGTTGAGATGGCAAATACTGCTTACTTAATTATAGAACTTGTCATGTCTTTCAAAACTATTCAAACAGTTTCCAAGACAGATAAATGTGTTGCTTTGTGTAGTGATGGAAATGAGGTATTGAACATGTCTGAAGTTTAAAAAAAAAAAAAAAACAAAAACAAAAACCAAAAACAACATAAGAGCCACATTTCATGGATATATGGATTGGGTTTGTTCTACTCTTAAATTTACTGCTTTGCTTCTGCAACCATGGACGTAATTTGGGCGAGGCAGAGAAAGACAATAAAAGCAAGCTTAGATCAAAATCTGTCCTGTGAAGAAGAAAAAAAATCAAATAACCCCAAGCTATTTTAAATTGATTTGTTGCATGTAGAAACACAGGAAATAAGTTGCCTAAGAACAGTTAAGCTGTGTTGCAGTCCTGTTGATAAAATCACAGGAATATTTACTGATGTGAAGCTGTAATTCATTTCCCTATATTCTCAATGGTAGATATAATTTAGCATATAGGAACAGTAGTCATAATGTGGTTTGCAAATGTTCTATTGATAAGTATGGGATTGCTTAATGGCAGTTTCACAGGAAAACAAAACAACTGACTCCATCCTAAAAGCAGCCATTGAAATCTTAAATCAGTTGCAGCTAATTCTAGTCAGAATGGCATGGCTGTGCTAAAGTAGGTTTAGTAAAATGTATGCTTTATCTACGTGCTACAATAAGCTGTCATCCCCATTCTGTCCTTAGCTCAAAATCAGTATGATGAGAGATCTCTACACACAATAATTCCTATGTTTAAAAAAGCATGCAGCAGTACCACTTGTTTCTTCAGATGATCTGGGTTCTCAGTTCTCAGATTTGAATTTGAGATGTATGTAAGAACAAATCAATGCAACCTGTTTCCAATTCTGGAAGAAATGCACATTTAAAGATAATTAAAGCACTTCAAGCTTTAGAGATAACTTTTAAACTTTCTAAGGTTAAAAGTTAATCTACTTTTACAAGAAAGCTTAATTTTCGGGGGGGGGGAAACTCGTGTACCTTTTTGTCTGTCAGATGACAAAAACCATCTGAGAAGCTGTAATACTGGTGAATGACAAACTTTAAGGAAAAGGAGAAAAATACTATGCAAAGAAGGATAGTTTGAATGTTAAAGGAAATGGAACCTAGCTGTATTGAAATTGTGTGCTGTCTTACTGGTTTCAAATTATAATAGCTTCTAGAACTACCACACCAAAAAAAAAATCTGTATCTATTAGAAGCAAAGGTGACATTGGATTTGTTAGGATATTAATATTTTCATGGTCAATAATACTTTAAAAATGTTGAACATGTGAGAACTTGAATAGAGCTTTCAAACCAATTGACTCTTTGGTAATGTTTTTTGAAATAAATATTTCTGGTACTATGAATTATGAAGTACATGCTTAATCACTTTCATCAGCTTTATACAGCTGAAGTAATTCTGGGCAATAATCACTGGGATTCCCAAAGCAATGGGAATATTGCCTTGAACCTGCATTGGTTCCTCACGTTTACTGTTAACTGTGAGGGTTTATTTTCCATTTAAGTACCTATTTTAAAGTGTCAAGTGGCTTTTTCATTTGATACTACTTAAAATCATGCTTGCTAAATGCTTCTAAGATGCTGAGACATGGTGATCACATGTTTTAATACTGACTTAAGCCTGCTTAACTGTTAATAGATACTTAAATAAAAGCAGAATGGGATGCGATGGCAAGAAATTACACAGGTGTTTAATGGGCAGTTGGCAGGTCTATTAAAATAGTTCCAATGCCTTTGCCCATCCTCTTTCTCTGTTGTGTTAACACAGTTGTTACTGCAATCACATGCAGAATGCTATAGGAAAATCACAGATTTGGAAGAACCATTTGATTGGAAACAAGATTTTTTTTTTTTTTTTTTCTTCCTCCCAAACAGTTGTTTTCCCAAGTATATGACCAAGCACCAAATTTGGTTTCACTGATGTAATTTAGGTGAAAAATTATGGGGGATGAGAAAAGGCACGTTGAGAGGGAAGGAATTGCTTGAACTTAGGCTTAGAAATCCTTGCCAATGTCCTGTAAATTAAGAGTGTACTGACAGAAATTATAGAATCATTGTGAATACCAGGTTGGAAAGGTACCTCACGCTTCATCTGGTCTAACCTTTTTTTTGCAAAAACACAGTCTAGACAAGATGACCCAGCACCCTGTCCAGCTGAATCTTACAAATATCCAACTCTGGGGAAACCACCACTTCCCTAGGGAGATTATTCCAGTGGTTGAATCTTCTCGTTGTGAAAGATTTTCTTCTCATGTCCAACTGGAATCTCCCCAATAGTAACTTGTACCCGTTAGCCGTTGTCTTTTCCATGTGACTCCTTGTTTGCTCCTACCGAGCTTGCATATCATACCCGGACCTCCAGGTCCCTTTCCACAGAGCTGCTGCCCAGGTGAGCAGATCCCAGCCTGTGCTGCATGCTTGGATTGTGTGTACCAAGGTGCAAGACCTTACACTTACCCTTGTTGAACTTAATGTTTTTGTTAGCCCATTCTTCCAGCCTATCCAGGTTTTCTTGCAGGGTAGCTCTCCCTTCCCAAGTGTCCACTTCCCTGCTCAGTCTTGTATTGTCAGAGAACTTAATTAGGGTACGTTTAATCACTCATGAAGACATTGAAAAGTATTTGGCCCAATATTGATCCCTGGTGGACCCCAGGTCACCAGCTGTAAAAGGAGCCATTCACTACCACCCTCTGGGAGCAGTCTGTCAGCCATATCCCCACCCACTGCACTGACCAATTGTCCAGACTATAACACGTCAGTTTTTCTAGGAGAAGGCTGTGGGAAACCAAAAGCTTTGGAGAAATCAGGTTACTTTTGTTGTAGAAGGTGATCAGGTTTGTTAAGCACAATTTGTCCTTGGTGAATCCATGCTGGCTTTTTTCAATCCCATGGGTGATTTGACTTATGAGAGTCCCTAGGAGCATTTGCTTCATAACCTTCCCAGGGACTGAAGTAAGACTGATGAGCCTATGATTTCCTGGATCCTTCTTTAAGCCCTTCTTGTAGATAGGGTTGACATTTGCTGCCTTCTAGTCTTCTGGAATGTCCCCCAATTTCCGCAGCTTCTCAAAGATTATGGAGAGTGGTCTCACAATGCTATCAGCCAGTTCTTTTAACACCCTTGGGTGAATATTGTCAGGACTCATAGATTTGTTAGGGGTCAAGCTACTGTAATAGTTCATATATCAACTATTCCTTCACTGATGGTGGGCTTGTGGTTTTTTTTGATTTTTGTTGGGAAGCCCTGGGGCCCAGCAGAGCTGGTAACGGCAGAGGTGAAGAAAGTATTGAGCACCGCTCTGGCTTCTCATTGCCGCTCTGCCTTCTCATTGGTGTTGGTCACTATCTTTCTTCTGCTTAACAGCAGGCCAATAATTAACTTGTGTTTCTGCTTGTTTACATACCAGAAGGACCCTTTCTTGTAGTTTTTGACATCTCTGGCCAGTTTCAGTTCAGGCTGAGCTTTTCCTTTCATAACTGCTTTTCTAACCCTGGCAATGCCCTTTCTCAATGGCTATTCATATTCTTTTCCATTTCTGGTATGTTTCTCTTTTGGATTTGAGGAGACTCAGAAGCTCACAGTTAATCCAAGGGGATCTCTTGCTCTACCTGTGATGAACTGGTTTTGTGCTTCCAGGAGAGTGTTCTTGAAAAATCTCCCAGCATTTACTCTCTTATCCTTCTTTGAAGTTTCCAATGGAATCCCTCCCGGTTGAGATCTGAGTGAGCTGAAGTTAGCTCTTCTAGAAATCTTTGTCTTGGTACTAATCAGCCAGATCCCAAACTTAACAGTATTGTGATCGCTATAGTCAGGGTTATCACTAGCCAAGATACCACAAAGCAGGTTTACTTGGCTTGTGGGTCGCAAGTCCAGCAGGACCTCATTCCTGGTTGGCACATGTAATGTCTGCATGAGGAACAATCCTTCCTGCATATTCATTGTGATAGCTAAACTGGGTGCAAAAGAGCAGGAATATAATTCTGACAGCACAGTCTAAGTGCTTCTTAGTTTGACTGTTACTTTTAGAGCTTGAGTTGGGTTGTCCATTCAAGTTCTTTTGAGATACTGTTTTCTTAGCTCTAGTGGTGTTCATTTGTAGACTTTGTAGCTTGCTAGTATTAGCAGATTTGTCATTTAAAGAATTTGGCACAGATTTAATGCTGTATGTTCAAATCGACACTGAGAATATCCAATGAAAGCCCACTGACTGTTGGAGCAGAGTGAAAAGTTAACTCTCTAGACTATTGCAAGTATTTTAAACTAGTTAAACTTTCAACTGTGAATCTTTGTGAGTAAATATAACTGTTATGTTTTAGGTTGGATGGACAATGGCCTGAAGGATTGCTAACTGTTAACAATACTCTGCAGTTCAGCAGCCCATTGACTTACAATTACACTGGGACTTACATCTGTAAGGTGACTAATGCCCTTGGTCAACGAAGTGATCAGAAGACTATCTACATATTAGGTAAGTCTTACTTCCCAGCAAAAACAGTATGTTACCTTGGAATTTTTTTGGTCAGTGGTTGAAATAGCGAACTGAAGAGCCAATTGATGTATGAAATATTTACACCTTTTAATTGCATGAAAAGCTATTGAAAGGATGGATTTGAGATATAGTTAAACTTTGGATTAAACTGACTCTTCCATGACAGCAACATAACAGTGGAAATCCTGAAGGTTGAGGTAGTTCCCCTACTGTTTCTAAGATTACTACTTTGTCTTGCTATGTGAACTCTGGGGTTTTTTTTCTAGCGGTAACCTGTGTTTGGCAAGGCATTCTGACCTGAATAAACAGTAATTTGTCTGTAATAAATTGAGAAAACAGATGTTAGTGGGAGGGGAACAACTACAGTTAGAAAAAGTCAGAGGCTCTGCATTAAGGAGGTTATTTTCTTATTTATTATGGTTATCTTCTGAATGTGTGTATTGTACTCCAGTTACTCACTGTCTCCTTTTCTTGGGATGCAGATATCTAGTAATCGTAAAGTTAAGTATCTCATGAAGAAGTCTTACTGATTTACTTAGTGTAATACGGCAAATCCATGTGTCTGTTTAGTACCGCTGCTGCTGGAAAACATCCACATGTCTATTAACACAGTGTAATTAATGTTTTACTATGACACCTTCTTTGTGAAAGAATGGCATGACTTAGGATATATTTGAATAGTGCTGTACAAGTGCTCTCAAGATTTCATAATGGATTAACTAAATTAGCTAATGCTTACCTTGATCAATAAGTACTAATCTATTATCATTTTTTCAGGAGGTTAAAAGACAAGAAAAGTAAAACTTCATTCTGCTGTATGGTGTTGCTGCTCTTTAATAAGTTCTTGACATCAGTTATTCCACAATTCAAATTGTTAGAGTCTGTGTTGGCCAGTTACAGGATACAAACACATGACTTATTTCTAAGAACTTAAAACTAAATATGAACACTTAAGGATTGAGATGAGAATGAAAACTTAAGATGAAAACTGAAAATTCAGGATGTCTGAAGCCACACCTATTAGAATTCATATTTGATAGTTTTATGCATCCTTAGAACAAAGGATGGCATTTCAGTCAGACTGACATAGCTATGCTGCAGGCCATTGCTGATAACTCCTCAGTTCTAATTAATTGACTAGTTAATGAGCTAGTTAATTGTATGCTTCTTAATAGTTTGAGACAGTGGAATTATTTGTAACAAGTTACGTAAAATTCTAGCTATTAAGACTGTTACGTGCTGCAAACTAATGCAAAAGTCACTTCTGCAAAAAGTTACTTTTGGATGTTTGGTTCTAATGCTTCCTTTATGGAGAATTCATGGCTGTGTAACAGTCTCATAACAATTATGAAGACTGTCACATGGTAAGAAGTATCAAGTAAAAAAAAATATCATCATGAAATAAGTTGAAATTCTCCTGGAATGTAACATTTAAATATACTCACTCAGAAGGTAACACTGCAGTTTGTAGCTCTGCTCTCAGTCCTGTCCTAACTGTAAGGAGGGGGAAAGTTTTTTCAAGTCTTCCACTTCTCAAGTTGTCAGTTCTATGGATACAATCTGCTGTTAGAAAAGTGTGTAACTCATGCTTTTTACCATGACTGTCATGCATGATAATGTAAGGCTATCACTCAAATTATGTTTGTGACTAACAGACTAAAATGGACTAACTGTGGAATCATATATGATACTTCCTAAAATGAATCAAGTTCTTGAAAAAGCGAGTACACATGCATGCTAGTTGAGCTCTGGTGATGGCTTATGTTCTGTAGCAAATGCAACATAACTTAGTGCAGAAATAGTTAAGCTGCAGTAGCTAGTCTTTGATCTGGACTGGTGAGTACTGCTTGTGTGCTGCTTTTCAGTTCAGCGACTTTGTTTTGCTGCAGTAACTTTATTGCAAGTAGCAATACTTAAGTGTTTTTAGGGAGTGCCGGAACTGAACCTCAGCTGGCTAGAGATTATACAGGGTCATGCTTCTAAAAGTTGTGTTAGCTGACATTAATTTCTTATTTTTAGAACTTCATGTTAACCTTGGTGTGTGTAGCATAATTTTTAGGCAGCTTACAATAAATCTGGTGCTCTCTCTGCAACTGCTGCTCAGGCAAGTTGTGCACATCAGTTTAATGTAGAGAGAAGCATCCAGTACTCTCCTCTAGATACCTTACAGAAGGTAATACCAAAAAGATTAAAACCACTGTGATTAACTTTTTAACTAGATTAAAATGAGAGGTATGGCAATTGTAAAATGTAACACCTGTGTTGTTTTCATACATTAATATTAAACAAGGCTTATTGAAACTCTAAGAATAACTTTTCAGTGTGACTAGTTCTTTAACTGAAATGCCCTTAAAATTATGCAGGATGGGATAAGTGACTACAGAATAGCAAGAATGTCCATCTGAAATAATAATCATATTATTTATGATAAATAACATAGGGAACATAGAGACTGATACCAGGAGTACAGAAAATAGGACTAAAATAGTAAATGTATGTCAAATTGCTTACCAACTTAACATTTTGCTTAACTGAGCAGATATCTAGTAATGGTGAATGTGTCAGTGCTGTACTATAGAGCAATCATTTCATTAGATTATTTTTCTATCTTAGCTATCTTGCACTGTATAAAACTTGGCAAAAACATAAAGCAAAACTTGGAAACTAGCAGATAAAGCTGTATGATCACACCATCTTTCAAATTTTAATTATGAACCTGTCAAGAAGGATTCATGCAGTTAATTTTTCTCAACAGTCATGGTGCTGGTACTTGTAAAGCTTTTGAACTGCTAGAAAAAAATAACTATAGACTGTTGTAAGATTTTAATGTAAGCTGAGCAAGAAATGCTTTTGGTCCTAATACACGTTGTTAAAAAAAAGCTGTATTTTTAATAAATGCTGTTTGCTCCTAGCCTTTAGGTTAATACTCTTGAAGTGGAATAGAGAAATATAAGAAGTAGATGACAGGGACTAAATGGTACACTCACCAGCTGTTAGTTACAGGAGATGATACATCCTTGTATGGGCAGGGAAATACTAAAATGATATTTGAAGTTAGAGACTTATTTAATACTGGTTTTAAGGCAGAGATATTTCTTACTTGTTCAGTGATGGTTTGAAAGGGCTGTTTTTATAATGTCCAGCTATGTAGTTATCAAGAACTTTAGGTACTTAGCATCTTTAGCAATAACAGCAGGTTAAGAAGCAGAGGTAGATATGTCCCTGTATAAACATACATGTAATACATATCTACCTTTGATGCTTTTCACTCACTAAAATAAGAATTGCAAGAGATCTTGTAATTTGTGCAAAGGCAACTTATGTTTGGATTATATGTTATTGATAGTAGGTCCTTGTCTTGTAGAAGGCAAAGAAAGGGATGTGGGGATTGAAGTCTGGATCTTAAATTGTGTGGCTTTTTATTTGTTTAAAATGGGGAGAACTAGAGTTTGTCTAGTTTCAAAAGCCGTGATGGACTTTGACTGTATTAATACATAAAAACTTGCCAACGCACCTTCTCTTCCCAAACTTTTGTTTCTGTAATGCTTTTGTGACAGATTTTAACCAAAGGAGATCTGTGCCAGTATTGATTTTTTTTCTTCCTTATTACAGAGCTGGTCACCTTATCCCTGAAATAATTCCTCCTGGGCTAAATGAAAAATGGTTTGTAGTTTAAAAATACCATATTCTCTAGTTGATTTTTACAATGGTGTGCTTCTTGATACTAAGACAGGACTTAACCTAACATTTTGAAGCTAATGGTCTGGTTCTAAGGGTGATCCATCCATCTCCTTGCCCATTCATCTTTCTGACACATTGCTTCTTGTTGGCTTTGAATTCCTATGGAAGCAAAAAAGGGTCCTGGACATATGAATGAGGATGTACTGCAGGGGGATTGAGGTGGATAGATGTAGTGTCTGGGGACATGAGACATGTCATGTCATCAGATGTCTCTAGTAAACTTAATTGCAGAAACTCATCTGCCCAAGACAGGCTGTTTGTGTTGCAAGAGCTGGGAAAACTGTATTGAAAATAATCATTTAAGGAAAAAGTAAACATACGAGGCTGAAGCTGTTGAAAGTTGGTACTGACTTTCATGGGAAACATCTGGAAAATAAGTAATAGAAGGAAAACTTAACAGTGCTTGCTTTGAGAAGGAATTCAAGTTTTATTTGAAGTAAAGAGCAAATCTTGCTTTTCTTGGTGGAAAACTTATGAAGGTCTTTGAAAGAAACTGCAAAAACTTGTCATCTTTTTGTGTATGGAGGGAGCTGATGGGGGGGGTTTACTCTTTCATACCAGAAAATAGGTCTTTGCTTTCTTTAGTGGTGTCTCCTATCTCTATTTTAATGAGGTTGGTAGCTATGTAATAGTAGAAAAATAATTTTTGTGGGTCTTCACTTATTCTCATCATTACTAGAGGGTATATGTAGTAAGGATTTGAACAGGGCCTGGAACATGGTAAGGAACAGGAATAGAAATCAAGATGCTTTTAATCTAAAACCAAATTTTTCAGCATTTCTGCCGCTTTTAGCTCCCAGGCCTGCATGGGTACTTGATATGTTGTTCTGGTTTGTGCAACAACACCAAAAGTGAAAAAGATGACTGTATCATAAAAATTTTGAAGAAAATCAGTTGGAGACTGATGTTTTTTGAACAAAGTGCCATTTGAAACAGCTTAATACCGAAGTGATGTGCTTAGTATTTTGTGGGGAACATTCAGAATTCAGATATTGGTGACAACATGAAATGTTGTAATTAAACAGTTTAACAAACAAGAGTGGCATTTCCATAATTTGGAGGTAATATTTGAGATGTGATTTGCAAGCAAAACATTACAGAGGAGAGGTAAGGAACTCTGTCTTTTCTTGTCTTAATGTTTTCTATTTGGGAAACTTACTAGCTGCAGGAAGCTTAAAAAAACCAAAACACCACCAAAAAAAACCAAAACAAACCAAAAAAAAAAAGGGGGGGGGGGGTGTGGAACCACCAAAAACTAAAGAAACCAACCACCACCGACACCACAACAAACTGACTGCATTCAGAAAGTTCAGAAGCTAACTTCACATGGGTTTAGTTGTAATTGGCTTTATAAACAAGGAGGAACAATTCTAATCTTGTCATTCTTCAAGCATAAAAGGTACTGGCAGAAATAAGTGGTAGAAATGTTCATGATTATGTATTATAGGAATACATATATGCAAACACTGAATTGATACTACATTTGCAACAAATTTGAGCAATACGTTAATTAGTGCTTGTGGAGAATGCAGCTGGACAACCTGACAACTGGTGGAAGAAACAGAAGTTTTGAAGGAAAAGCTTTTTGTAAACCACTGATGTATTAATATATTAATAAGAGTGTAATTGCCACTGTGTTTATTTCACATATGCGATGGTTAAACTTGCCAGGATGCAAATACTGCATACTTGTGAATGTGTATTTTATACTGTGGATGTGGAGGATGGGACTTAAGACCTTGTATCAGAGGCAAATAGATGAACAATTACAAAGATGTAAAAAAAAACCAAAGTGTATATGTAGCCTGGAAGAAAATATTGCTGTGACTGTCTGAAACTGCATGTTAAGTTAACAAATTTGTGTCTAAAGAAAATACATTTTCGAGGAAAAGGGGGTTTGAGTTTAACTTCTTGACCTATGGATTTGTGTGACATGGGAACCCTGGTAAACTTGGATTCCTTAATCCCTACTTCTTTGTTAAATTATTAAACTCACTTTAAATCAGTTTTTACTAAAATCATAATCTGAATTCCTCTTATTCATTTTGGTAGTGCATCCTCCTTGTTCAGTTTTCTGTCTTCTGTCAAATTAATTTCATTTATGTATAGCTCCCTAACAAATCACCACTTTTACATAGTCAAGTAATATAATTATGTGCTTCAAAAATCTGCAAAAAACTTTACTTATGTCAAGCCTAAAATGTTGTGTTCAGCAGTGAAGTGCAATCTGAAGTATGATCTGTAGTGATCATGACAAATGTGGCAATTCTGTCTGTTGTGAGAGAATTGTATAGCTGTCTCCGAGATTAAAAATCATATTTAGGTATCTTTAAAGTTATGATTTGTCAAATAACTGGAAACTTGACATATCTCCAGTTCTGTTCTACTTTTTGTGGTGGTAAATCTAGAGTGCCTCTGCAATATGGTAGTAGTAGTTCCATGAATCTTGCTTATGGGCATTTAACTAAATAATAAGACATAATGAGCTACTTGGCTATCCATGTAATATTCTCTCTAAAAGATTGAAACTCTAACAACATGTTTAGTGTTTGCTCTACTGATTTTAAAATTACTTTGCATTGGGCAAGGTGAGAAGCCTGCTTTATTCAGTGCAGCACACAAATAGCAACTGGAGTTGCATGTAACATTGTGATTGATTGGTATAATCTCAGGAGGCTTTCTTTGTCTTCAGCCTATCACTTCAATCTTGTCTTCATTACAGATGCATACATCTCCAGTAGACCTAAAGAGCAAAGGAAAAAGCTGAGTGCTGGAGAAGCTTGGTATCTGGCAATCTCTTGTTTATGTGCATAACCTGACATGAAATCAGTTGATATTTTATATTGAGGAATTAATATGGAAATTTATTTGTGCAGGAGAGATTAAATTGCCTTTAGGAGGAATGCATAGAAAAAGAATTTGCTTCTAGTGTTTCAGTGGTTTTCATTTTTAAATCCTGGAAGCTCCTTGCTCAACATAAATGTTATTTTGAGATTAATACATGCCATTTTAACTATGCTTCTTTCACTAATCCCCAGGTGAAGCTGAGTAAGTTGTATTACTGCAACAAATGTTTTTGGAGAGAATAGCTTAAAAATCAGTAGTTCATGTACTGACTGAGCACAAAACTCATAGTTTTTCATTCTTATACTCAGAGCCCTGAGCAATTTCTGAAGTGGGAGTAAATGACCCTGTGGCATAATAAATTATTTTGATTCAGTATGCCTGAGTGCTGGCTGGAAAGGTAAAGAACTGCTTGGATTTTTCCTAATAGATAGCTTTCTTCCATGGGGGAGGTAAACAACGAACTACAGTCAACATCTAAGAAAAGCTGCATCTCCTAACTTTGAGGAGGCCAAGATGTCTACTTAAAGATTATTCTTACTTTATTTTCTCCCCGTACTTCCTATTTTGCTGTGGCATAGCTCCAAACCACATGTAACAAAGCTAGTATAAGTCTTGTGGAAAGTATAAGACTTCTTGTAGAGCTGTGAACTTGGGAATGAAAAACTATTCTTGTAGAACATACCCATCAACTGCTTTCTTATAAACCCTTAACTGATTTAGCTTGCATTGACATTCTGTGCCTTTTCTGTGTCTTGTCTACTTCTTTGCTCTTTTCATTAGATCCTCCTACTACTACCACTCGACTGCCCACGGTTCCCTGGCATCCTTCGACTGATGGCATCACAGGTTTAGCAACAGAACCTAGAATAATAGATTTCCCAACATCAACCTTGCCAGCCATGCAGGAAGACACTTGGGGTACTGTCATCGGTAGTGCGGTGGGTGGGGCGCTCTTCCTCATACTTGTCAGTGTTCTGGTTGGAATTATCTGCTATAGGAGAAGACGGACGTTCCGTGGTGACTACTTTGCTAAGAACTACATTCCACCATCAGATATGCAGAAAGAGTCTCAAATAGATGTTCTTCAGTCAGATGATGTGGATTCTTACCCTGACAGTATAAAAAAAGAAATAAAGCATCCAATGAACAGCTTAATATCTAAAGATTATTTAGAAGACCCTGAAAAACCAGAGTGGAACAATATAGACAATATTAACAGGTACCAGGAACGTTATGAAAGACCAATGGATTACTATGAAGGTGGAACACTGGGAATGAAGTATATGGGTGGTGAATGTTACGATGACAATGAAGAAGACTTTGTTTCTCACATAGATGGCTCGGTAATATCTCGGAGGGAGTGGTATGTGTAGTAACCACTGAAAACTAAACGTGTACCTACAATTCATTTCATTGGGTGATCCCTTTCAGATTGTTTATACTTACACAAGAGGAAGAATAAACTTTTTGAAACTTTTTTTTTTTCCCAAAGGTTTTTATATTGTGACTTGACACAATGGAAATACTGAATCTGGGGAAAATGTATTTGAGCTGCTTTCTTTCCCAATGCTGTACTACTGTTTTGAGTTTTAATGCAGAGTGCTTATATTGGTCTATGTCAGAGGTAAAAAAGGCTAAATTAAAGTTGCCATTCAAATTGTTTAAGAATAAAAAGTGGCTGTCTTGGCTCTCTGATTTAAAAAGAAGTTTACCTAAGGCAATGATCAAATATAATCTTTTGGGGCTTTTACTTCACAGATTAAGTGAATTACTCCGGTCTAGATACCATCCATGGTGAACTTAATGCTTCTGTATAGCACATACTTTATCAATTAAAATGAGTTACAGCAGAGTGAAAGCTTTATTTTTAGGGTTTTTTTCTGCACAAAAGTGAATACCTCTTAGCATTTTAATGAGCCTTCTTGTAACTATGTACTTAAAAGAAGTCATTGCACTGAAACTTAACTTATGAACAAAAATTTGAGGAGTAACTGTAAACAGGTCAAAGGCTAGTCTTTGAATAAGATGAAAAATTATTTTTTTATAGTCTTTGATTTCTAAAGCTTATGCTAGTGTCTGTATATATACATGCTTTAAGATATTTTGTAATTGGCAGGATGTCAAAATTCATTAGTGAATACAAGACTCTTTGCAAGTACACAGGGTACAATTTTGGAGACCTTTTTCTGAGGCTTTGTGAGAATCTTACCATTGAATTTGCAAGCTGAAGAACTGGACACAACTAAGAAGAAAAGTCTAATAGATTTTGGAGCCGGAAGCTAATGTGAATTTGCTTATTTACCCATGTGCCAATAAACAGTCGCTAGAATTTTTGTGACCAGTAGTTAAAACAGTGGTTTTACGCTACTTCTGAATAAGTTACAATGCTTGCTTTGAAGAGGGTGACTAGATTTTCAGATTATTAGTAGGGAAGTGGACACTCGCGTTGCTACTTCATGTAGTGAAAACATACTCTCTGATGCTGCAACTGTAGAATCTGTGAAACGGGACTTTATCTAAACTTTGCAGTCTGTACCACAGTGGATTTGTTTTCCCTGCAAATAATTGATACTTATTGAACAATGCATTCTTCTTTTTTAAAAAGACATTGTAGGCATTCTGTGTAGGACATCTCATTTGACATCTGAAGTAGTTCTACTTTGTCTTGAGCAGGTTCACCAAACTAATTCTACTGATGAAATAACTTTAGATGAATTACACACCAATGACAAATAATAATCTGGATAGTAGGTCCTTTGAAGTGCCATATTTAAGGGTTTAGCTCGAGGAAAATGAAGCTGACAAGGCTATTAGTGTTTGAAACCTGAAAAGGGAAAAATCTCTGCTACCTTTGAAATTAAATGGGCTGTATAATTACGGCTACTTCATAAGCATTCATGCTGGAAGGTCTTTTTTATCCTCATGATCTTTGGTAGCTTAGAGCATTTAGAGCTTCACAAAAATAATTGTATTGAGCATTGTAGACAATACACTGTGATTGCTTATGACTGCATGTCTTTAAAAAAAAGATTGACAACAGCTTTATTTGAAAATCAAATGGAAAAGCATCCCTAAACAACTTTGTCTGGATTAATGGAGTACTGATACATGACTGACCAAAGTCTTGAGAACAAGAGCAAAAGATATTCTGTGTATCTGTAGTTTGAGTGCAAACACAAAGAAAGGAGTTAAATTTCCAGCAGAAGGTTCTGATCCAAATTATTTCTGGAATAAAGAGATCATACC